>NW_020837948.1:59052286-59186409 GCF_003676395.1 Aethalodelphis obliquidens | reverse complement strand
AGTGAGAGGCCCGCGTACGGCAAAAAAAAAAAAAAAAAAAAAAAACAAGTAAGGACTTCAGTGGCCCTATGCCATCTGAACCAATCAGGGCTGAGGACTTGTATGCCCGCCACCGTGTTTTATCTGGCCACAGTGCTTCCACATGGGGGGGTCTCAACAATTTTAGGTTCTCTAATGATCACGTCTCATCCCTATGTTTTATCTAAAGAACTGGAAACTGGAAGATGAGTGAACATCTCCATACCTAATGCGCAAAAGTATGTTGAGGTAGGATCCTCAGCTCCTGATCCCTATTGCCAACGGCATTTGTGATAAGAACAGATGAACCAAATCAAATAAAGAAAGACAGTTATCAGGATAGCTATTCTATGTCCCAAATGAACAATTAACATATTACTGCTGTCTGCAAAAATATGATCTAGACAACTAACAATATAAAAAACATCCCTGGTGGCGCAGTGGTTGAGAGTCCGCCTGCCGATGCAGGGGACACGGGTTCGTGCCCCGGTCCGGGAAGATCCCACATGCCGCGGAGTGGCTGGGCCTGTGAGCCGTGGCCGCTGAGCCTGCGCGTCCGGAGCCTGTGCTCCGCAACGGGAGAGGCCACAACAGTGAGAGGCCCGCGTACCGCAAAAAAAAAAAAAAAATCCCAAGCTCATTCAGTATGCACACATCAATTTCTTGTGATGTCTCCAGGAACTGAGTAGAAAATATTATGCAGAAATGGGGGTAATAGGGGGTAACAGAAGGTAATGGCTTTTCAAAACACAGCAGTGAACCTGGCATCCCATTACCCTCCCTTCCATCCCCTCCTTCTCTGCCTCTTCCCTCCTGAGATAGCAATGCACAACCAAGGGAGTGGCTGAGATTACCACATGGAAGATGAATCACAGCTGTGGTCCACAGCTCCACCCGCACTCAGGAGGGAGCCGCTCTCAGATGGTAATAGCCTTGTTACTGACGCTATGGAGGCTGTGGCAGGCCTTCTCTAAAAGACAGACTGGTCCTATCCACACTTCACAGGGTAGATTAAATTCCTTTGAGCTTATTTACCAAAGTGAAGATGGCTGGACTCTCGCTAAGCAGAAGACTTAGAGTGAAATTATGCTGATGCCTCATCCCTGTGTCTCACTGGTAAAGCACAAGAGAGGCGACCAGGCATGGGGGTGGGGGGGAGGGGGTTCTGTGTAGAGGACGCTCTTTCTCCTGCCTTCAGAATATGCCAGAATTCAACCTTCTGCTTGGCTGGAGTTTTGAGTTTGGGATTTTTACATGTTTGTTTCGGGGGAGAGTAGTGTTATCACCTTTGCAGCTACTTACTATGGTCTTGGAGCTTCTGTCTTACTTATTGTTTATTGATCACCTATTCAATACTATATATATGCCAGACTCTGTGCTTAGTCGATACGTATGCATTATCTCATTTAAAGACAATCGTCATCTCTCAACGTAGATATATCTCCCCATTAAACAAACTAATACTCCAAGCAATTAAGTGTCTTCCCAAGGTCAAATGAAATAGTAAATGACTGACAAATTAGAAGCTTGATGTGTATCCTTTCACTATCCAAGAGCCACCTCCCCAGGACTAGAGCTTTGCCCAGGGGACAAGAACCAGCAAGGAGCTGCCTCCGTGCACAGGGTCCATAGCAGAACAAGTCTGTCTGCAGGATTCCCATGTCTACAGAAAGTGAAGGTGCCAGCATTTGCCCAGCTTGTCAATGGAGCGCCTGCTAACCCTCCCCATCACTGAGAACCGAGGGACGGCAGAGGCATTCTTCCTTTGCACGTGAAAATCTACAACGGAAGCTCAATGTATAATTGGCTAGTAGGGGTGGCCGAAAGAAGTATCTAGAGCTTGCTAAAACAAGAAACATTCAAGTGGTACGTGAACCACCCAGAGTTACCGGCTCCCCGGTGCCCAGTGCCGACCTTCTCACTTGGCCTCTTGGCGATCTTACTACGTGTTAGAAAGTTCTTGGTACAGTATAGTTGCATTCAGACAGAACATAATCATAAATTAACACACATTTTTGGAATATAAGTTCACACACTTGTGAGTTTATATGCTGCGGATAGTGCAGAAAATTAAAAATATGTGATTCAAGAGAACCATATTGAAGAATACTGGTTCTCAACGTAAAGGCAAGGTGACATCATCACCATCTCCGTGCCACCTGTATTTCTTTCATTACATCAAATTAACACTGACCACAGTGGTGAGAATAATATGATTACGTAACTATGCATCTGAGATTTTATCAGATTGGGATCTGTTCAGCTTTTCTCCAAATCCCTGTCTCTCAGTTTTGCTGCGCATGTGGTCCACAAGAAATCCTGCTCTTTCAAGAATAGGTATACAGACAGTCAAGGTCAAGGGTCACCAGGTCACAAGGGGCACTTCCCAAACTTTCTCACCAAAATCTCCCAAGGACAGGCTGAGACAGCACATCACCCAAAGGGTCAGCCCAAAGGCCTTCAGCAAGAGAAGAGATTCGTCAAAGTCTAATGATTTACCTTAAAGCTTGTGGAAATCCCCCACTTTGCCCATAATAAGTCCACATATGTTAACATAGAAATGATATTCTATTTCTTATGTGCTTAGAACTGAAGCTTCAGGAAGATGTGTCATATGCATCCAGTATTCCAGGTGTCACCTTGCAGTCTCAGGGTACAAACACGGAATCCGATGTCCTTGGTTCTTAAAAATCAGGGCAAAGTGGAGGAGTGAGGAGAAATGTAAAAAGGGCAGCTGTCTGGCCAACTGAAGGCCAACCAAGAACAAGAACAAACCCCAGCCAGCCCTATTTCAAACAAGACTGTGCAAATGCGTGTGCGCTTTGTATCCCAGCTGTGCTGGCAACATAGCCACGGCCTCACAGAAAGGAGCAATTGTCATAGGGCTGCTCAAGGGCTGACTTCCCAAGCAGGGCTCCTGGTCTGCAACCAGAAAGCTGAGTCACTGGAATGCTTCTGCACTGACCCAGCCTGGAAATCCCCAGAGAACATTCCAGTCCTCCTCTCCTTCCCAGCACTGAGCTGGGGAGGTGAGCATGCCCGTGGTTCTCTGGTGCTGTGTCTCAGCTGCCCTGGCTCAACAGAACAGGTTCTTCCCGGCCTGGGGGCGCCAGATGGAGTGGGCATCAGGGTATGGAAGCCACAGCCTCTGCGTGGTGAGGCCCTGTTACAGCACCGCGTCGACAGGCCCTACCTGGCCACCTGTGTGTTTGTGAGGACTGTTGCCATGGCACCTGGCCTCTGCTCTGTGCACAGTGAGTGAAGTAGTGCTGGCCAAGCAGGGCTCCTCACAGGACCGAAACTCATGTGGGACGTGCAGAGTGGTGGGACCTCAAAGAATCCTGGAAGGGAGCCTAACTGACCCTGGGGGCGGGAGGGAGAGGAAGTACAGAGAGGAACAGGGAAGATTCTAGAGGTTCTGAGAGATTATGTCACAGACTCTCTAAAGCCCCCTCAGAAAGAGCCATAAAAGTCCTTCTCCTGCCAGAACTTCTTGGGCTACCATGGCAGACTTTGGCTCTCAGATTGGGCCAATTCTATACAAAGATAAAATAGCTGTATGTATAAATATACATTTTTATATATTATTAAATATGCACATTATTAAATATATAAATTATTGTATATATAGAGAGAGAGATACAGCAAAGCAGCAGTATTTCCTCTCCTTTCCTAGAGAGGAAAGAAAAAACAAAACAGAAAATTTGACAAAAATAAAGCTAAAATAATTTCTACAGTTTTCAAGTAAAGGAAAGCATAATGGGAGCGAGACTTCTGTTTCCTCGGGAGCACTGGGGCATAAAGGAAGGTTGCAATATCTTCTGGTGTGAGGGTAAAATCAAAGAGGAAGGGAAAGGAAAAGAAAAGGGTGAAAGAGAGAACACAGAAGAAGGAGGATAACTCCCGTGGGGGCAGAAGAGGCCATTTCAGAGTCAGGCAGTCAACATGTTAAGGCCTTTAAGAGCAAATAAACCTTAAGACTTCACCCCAACAGAACCCAAAGAGGTTAAAAGTGTGAGTTAAGTCTAGGTCGCAGCGTTGGATTTTGGACTTGCCCCAAGTGTGCTGGACAGAGGAAATGGAACTCAGGGCCCAGGAGGGCAATGACACTACTATTTACGTGGCACATCCTATATGCAGACGCTCTTCCAAGTGCTCTCCATATTTTAGCGCTCGCAGCAAACCTGGAGCGGGCAGGTACAGATACAGAGGGCAGTATCACTCTCCTTATTTCACAGATGTGAAACCTGTGGCCCAGAGGGGTCACGTGACTTGTGTAAGGTCACACAGCGAGTAAGAGGGAGGGCCACTCAGGATCTGAACAAAGGTGGTCTGACCCAAACCCCACCCTCTTAAGCACTGCCCTGTACCACTTCTCCAGGGTAGTGGTTCTTGAGTGTGTGTTCACCATTACGCTCATGAATGGTTTCCCACAGGCAAGATTACAAGTTTAAAAAAAGAAAAACTAGGTAGAGAGAAATTTCAAGCAGGTTTTGGAAAGCAATCTGATCGAGAGCTGTGTGTGGGAGGGCTGGTAAGGCGGCCTCCGCCAGGAAGAAGGCTATCTGCGTGGCTGGAAGGCTGGCGATGCTCCCCACGCAGGAGGAGCCTGGCCAGCACAGAACCTCTGCCTTCCCTTTCGTTTTCAGCTCGTTCTGAGCACTGGGTAAGTAGAAGAGGGGTTTCCCAGGGCTGTCATCATCTCACAGCCCCAAATCTTGCTTTAAAACGCTCAGCCTTGAGTTTCCAGGTGTCCTCGGGTCTTTTTTCAAAACTTAAACTGGGGCTTCCCTGGTGGCGCAGTGGTTGAGAGCCCGCCTGCCGATGCGGGGGACACAGGTTCGTGCCCCAGTCTGGGAGGATCCCACATGCTGCGGAGCGGCTGGGCCCGTGAGCCGTGGCCGCTGAGCCTGTGTGTCCGGAGCCTGTGCTCCGCAACGGGAGAGGCCACAACAGTGAGAGGCCCGCGTACCACCAAAAAAAAAAAAAAAAAAACTCAAACTGGAGCTGAAGACAAACAAACAAAAACGCTTATTGTAATTATCTAAGGCATTGTTGACTACAGATAAAGTACCCAGGTAGAGCAATATTGGGAATCCTTCAGACAGAGAATGCACTGGAATATTCTTGGTCTTTCTGATATCATTCTACCTGTATACCTTGTCTTCTTGCCCTTGGCCTTGAGGAGAAATTGCTGGGAGAAAGTGTCACCAGCAGCCCGGGCCAAGGGTCCGTCTTTCTGCTACTCCACTGTAGTCTAGGAGTCCAGCATTTGGCATCCTCAGCTTGCCATGGTCTTTGGGGGGCCTGAAGATCCACTGTGTACTGGAAATCCTATTTAAGTGGTCTACAGCAGCTCTTCAGATATAAGTTCTTTGCTGAAAAACCCCCACAAATTTTACTTAAAATGAACCAAACCTGTTTGAGTAAATGAAACCTCAGAAAAAATGAAAAACTCTTCATTGTTATAACTTTCCCTCTCTAGATGCTACTGCCTGACCAACTTAGACAGGCAGGAATCACTCTCAAAAATATAATCATTAAATATCTACATAAGAGAGGAAGGATAAATGCTCTGGCTTGTTTTCCAAACCTTGGGCTACAGAGTTTCTGTAGATAAAGAGGGACATTGTTTCTAACAAGTGTCACTGACTGAACCACTTGGGACGAGACAATATAAAATCATGTTCTGTGATGAGCTTTCTGTTGTCCTTTTGCTTTTCTCTTTTCTTTTTTGCAGGGGAGAGTGTGTTATTTTCACTGGGTATGTAAGACGAATCCATTCTGCATTGAAAACTCAATTCAAACTGACTGCTATAACGCAATGACTTACGAGGAGTGTCACAAATAAGTTGATACTCATAAGGGAATACCAAAGCGTGGGAATGAGTTCCTTTACAAATTAGAGCTGACTCAACGGTCTCACCACTCTGGAGTCATTCATAAGCCCATGTAGTCCAATGTGCTTTCTTAAATGGCAGAGACAGAGATAGAATTACAGTTAGTGAAAGAAATTGCACATCCTCAGTATACAACCATGGCCCACCTCCTACCCATTAGGATGGCTACTATTAAAAACAAACAAATAAAAATTAAAAAATAAGTGTTGGCAAGGATGTGGAGAAATTGGAAACCTTGTGCACTGTTGGGGGGAATGTAAATGTTGCAGCTGCTACGGAAAATAGTATGGCAATTACTCAGAGTTGAATGTAGAATTATGTATGATGCAACAATTCCACTTCTGGATATATATGCAAAAGAACTGAAAGCAGGGGCTCGAAGAGATATTTGCGCACTACGTTCATAGCAGCATTATTTACCATAGCCAAAGGACGGAAGTTACCCCAAGTGTCCATTGATGGATGGATGAACGGATAAACCAGATGTGGTGCATACATCCAATAGAACGTTATATTCAGCCTTAAAAAGGAAGGAAATTCTGACACCTGGTACAACATGCATGAACCTTGAGGACATTATGCTAAGTGAAATAAACCAGTCACAAAACAAATACTGTATGAGAATAGTTAAACTCAGAGAGACCAAAAGTAGAAGGGTGGGTGACAGGGGCTGGAAAGAGAGAGATGGGCAGTTGTTTAATGGGTATACAGTTTCAGTTTTGCAAGACGAAAAGAGTTCTAAAGATTAGTTGCACAACAACGTGAATGTACTTAACGCTGCTGAACTGTACACTCAAAGATGGTTAAGATGGTAAATGGTATGTTATGTGCATTTTACCACAATTTTAAATTTTTTTTTTAATTTTTTTAAAGATTAAAAAAATACTACTATGGGACCATGGAGTATGTTGCCTGTGAAATATCACCCAGCACATACGAAGGTGGAAAACCACTTTGGAGTATTGGGAAGCTGCACGGGACTGCTCAGACCATCACCTTCTTTTCTCCTCCTCCTTCATCTTCATCATCTTCCTCAGTCTATGTACGTTTGTCATCTGCAAAATCTTGCTGATTGGCCCTTTCTTTTCTGCCTTTGCTGTCTCCATCCCCTCATACAATCTGCATCCTAACTCATCTGTATGACTTTAGTTTTCTCTTCCCTCCAATCCTTTCAGTGTCCCTCTTCCATTCAAGTATTTCTACAAGAACACTTTGTCCATGTCACTAGCCTGCCCAATAAAACTAATAATTACCCCTTAATTACTGCATCGTATCTGACCTCAATACTCTTTAGCACTAAGCTACCACCGTTCCAGCAAACCTTGTTCTCTATTGCTTTCTTACACAAGCTTTCACCTCTAGCCCGATCAGACTCTCTATCATTTGCGCCTCTGTGCCTCATACTAGATCTCCCCATTTTGAAATATACTAGAGCAACCTGGAAGGTCCATGGCCTGTACTTTTCTGTCATCAATCTGAGGGAAAGAGACGTGAGCCACTCAGCTAGGGGGGAGCCTGCCATAGTTTGCATCCCTACATGGCCCCATGGTTCTCTGCTTGTCACTGCAGAGGCAAAAACTCTTTGTGTTTGACTGTGGCTTATGGGAGAAATGAAATACCATCGTGGTATTGGTGAAACTGGGCTCTCAGAAAATTAAGGACCTATTAGACCTTCCTTCTCTTCTCTGCAATTTAATTCTCTCCTTCTTCAAGAAGTCTTCCCTGGTCACTCTGAGGCTTGGGGTTCTCTGCCCTTTCTCTGCTCTGATGGCCAGAGAAGAAACTCTGACCTATAAACACTTAGCACAGGTTTATATACTATCTGGTATTGTTACTTTATTAATTCATCTGTATGAACTTTACCTCTCCAACCAGACTGTAGGTATTTTGAAAGATCAGGAACCATATCTTCTATGTCTCTTGATTCACAACATCACTAAGTCCAAAGCTGGACAGATTACAGAACCCTAATATCTCAAAAGAGTGTACCTGATGGCCATGGAAAATGATGCCCTATGCTGATCCTCCTAGAGAGACATGCGTCTCCCATGAGGCAGCGAGTTCTCCTTTACTGCCATATACTACCCTAGGATTTCTCTTTTCAATTTTGAGAAATTTCTGACATGGGCTAGGAAAATCAATCATTCTGGAATTCTATATCAACACAGAATCATGGATGGGGAAATTCCAAAAACTTTACTTTCCTTTTCCATATCCTATTTTCCTCATCTCAAAGCGGAATTAATGGAGGTTCCCTAGCAGCCCTGGAATTAACTACCCTGTAAAATCCCATCAGCTTGCAAATATAAAATGTTGCAGTGTTGCTCCATCACTGACAAACAAAGTGAAAGTTAAATTTCCTGGTGGCTCTCATACTCCATGGAGTTGGTATGTTATGTGAAGTACCTGAAGTACCTGAAGTACCTCTGCCCAGGAAAGAACCTCTGAGAAACAGACAACAGATTGTCTAGCAGCCAAAGAGAAATTTAGTAAACGTTGTTCTGGAGTTCTGACAGAGCCATGACTAGTCAGAAACCTGTCGGGTAAGCCCACACCCTGGCAGGCCTATCCTCGATGGGGCCCAATTCCTTGGAGGCCTTCCTGAACATTCGGGGTTGGTTTCTATTGAAAACACAGATGGAAATGAGAAACAATCGAAAAATACTCCTTCCAGCCCTGGAACAATAGCCCTTTGTTTTGTGTATTCTTTATGCAAGAACATGGCAATTATTTTCTGAGCCAACTTGTTTGAGCAATAGTGTGGCAGGGTGAAACGCAGAGATATAATTAGAATATCAAAGCTAATGAAACTAGTAGTTTCAAGGTAAGCCCGTATATGACTGTGGCACCACAGAACTGCCTTCCCTTTTCTGCTCTCTCAGGGAAACTTGCCAGATGTATCAGAAAAAATTAGCTGTCTTTTCTAAGAGTTAAAAAGGGAACAGGCCCGGTGCACAGAACACCCTTCAAGATTTCGAAGTGAATACTACCCAAAGCAATCTACAGATTCAGTGCAATCTCTATCAAACGACCAATGGCATTTTTCACAGAACTAGAAAAAAAAATTCACAATTTTTATAGAAACACAAAAGACCCCAAATAACCAAAGTAATGTTGAGAAAGAAAAATGGAGCTGGAGGAACCAGGCTCCCTGACCTCAGACTATACTACAAAGCTACAGTAATCAAGAGAGTACGGTACTGGCACAAAAACAGACATATAGATCAATGGAACAGGATAGAAAGCCCAGAGATAAACCCACACACATATGGTCACCTTACCTTTGATAAAGGAAGCAAGAGTATACAATGGAGAAAAGACAGCCTCTTCAGTAAGTGGTGCTAGGAAAACTGGAGAGCTACATGTAAAAGAATGAAATTAGAACACTCCCTAACACCATACACCAAAATAAACTCAAAATGGATTAAAGACCTAAATGTAAGGCCAGACACTATAAAACTCTTAGAGGAAAACATAGGCAGAACACTCTATGACATAAATCACAGCAAGATCCTTTTTGACTCACCTCCTAGAGAAATGGAAATAAAAACAAAAATAAACAAATGGGACCTAATGAAACCTAAAAACTTTGGCACAGCAAAGGAAATCATAAACAAGACCAAAAGATAACCCTCAGAATGGGAGAAAATATTTGCAAATGAAGCAACTGACAAAGGATTAATCTCCAAAATATACAAGCAGTCCATGCAGCTCAATATCAAAACAACAAACAACCCAATCCAAAAATGGGCAGAAGACCTAAATAGACATTTCTCCAAAGAAGATATACAGATTGCCAACAAACACATGAAAGGATGCTCAACATCACTAATCATTAGAGAAATGCAAATCAAAACTACAGGGCTTCCCTGATGGCGCAGTAGTTGAGAGTCCGCCTGCCGATGTAGGGGACCCGGGTTCGTGCCCCGGTCCGGGAAGATCCCACAGGCCACGGAGCGGCTAGGCCCTTGAGCCATGGCCTCTGAGCCTGTGCGTCCGGAGCCTGTGCTCCACAACGGGAGAGACCACAACAGTGAGAGGCCCGCATACTGCCAAAAAAAAAAAAACTACAATGAGGTATCACCTCACACTGGTCAGAATGGCCATCATCAAAACATCTACAAACAATAAATGCTGGAGAGGGTGTGGAGAAAAGGGAACCCTCTTGCACTGTTGGTGGGAATGTAAATTGATACAGCCACTATGGAGAACAGTATCGCTCCTCAAAAGACTAAAAATAGAACTACCATACAACCCAGCAATCCCACTGCTAGGCATATACCCTGAGAAAACCATAATTCGAAAAGAGTCATGTACCACTGTTCATTGCAGCTCTATTTACAATACCAGGACATGGAAACAACCTAAGTGTCCACTGACAGATGAATGGATAAAGAAGATGTGGCACATATATACAATGGAATATTACTCAGCCATAAAAAGAAACGAAATTGAGTTATTTGTAGCGAGGTGGATTGACCTAGAGACTGTCATACAGAGTAAAGTAAGTCAGAAAGAGAAAAACAAATACCGTATGCTAACACTTATCTATGGAATCTAAAAAAAAAAAAAAAAAAGTGGTTCTGAAGAACCTAGGGGCAGGAGAGGAATAAAGACACAGACATAGAGAATGGACTTGAGGACACAGGGAGGGGGAAGGGTAAGTTGGGATGAAGTGAGAGAGTGGCATGGACATATATACACTACCAAACATAAAATAGATAGCTAGTGGGAAGCAGCCGCAGAGCACAGGGAGATCAGCTCGGTGTTTTGTGTCCACCTAGAGGGGTGGGATAGGGAGGGTGGGAGGGAGATGCAAGAGGGAGGAGATATGGGGATATATGTATATGTATAGCTGATTCACTTTGTTACATAGCAGAAACTAATACACCATTGCAAAGCAATTATACTCCAATAAAGATGTAAAAAAAAAAAGATTTCAAAGTGAGCGAAGGAAGCTTTTATGGCCTGAGGGCAACCTCTCACAGGGGAAGATCAGCCCAAATACAAAGCAGTAGCATCTAGCTGGCACCCTACAGATGGGGAGGATGCAGCCCCCTTTTCCTTCTCCTTCTTTGTCTCCTCCAACCACTCTCTCTCCACTTTGTAACAGATGCATCACTAAGGAAACCATGGTAACATCTATGCTTCTGCGGAGCTGAGTGGCAGCTCAAAAGAGAAAGGAATGGGTTCAGTTTGTGGTTTGAAATCAGAAGTATGATTTGGGGAAATATTCTGAAACAGCCCATGATTTGAAGAAATTGCTAGGTGGCTAGAATAATATGCAAGATGGTGGTTACGAGTCACTTAACTGCAGTCTCGGTTTGATAAAACTTCTCACAAGGTCTCAAATTTACGAGCAATACGGGGTCTGGTCAGTGGGTAAAATTCCCAGGTGAGAAGAATTTGGTCTGTGGCAGCACCTTTGAATTTGCTGTGTAATCTGAGGATCTGGCGCCAGGAGCAGTGCCGAGTGAAGTCCCAGATGTCTTTCATGACAACTTTTATCATATACCACTTTGTCCTCGCCCGTGTTGAACCACCACGCACGGGCTGTTGAATTCAGCGGTCTGTGGAAAAATTTATACCAAGCCCATGCTTTGGCGGAAGGAATACAACATACTGCTTATTTTGTATCTACGAAGCTAAGCGATGTGGAAGACACCAAGCCTGCTCATAAGGCTTGTCCATAAGGACAAATGGAGATGCTTCCAAGCGACCTTACAGCAAACACATCTCAGTCTAGAGTCAGACGATGTTCAAAATAATAAGACATTAACTTGAATCTTAGAGTTGAATGCTGCTGACTGCGTCACCTCAGGATTCAAGAAGAAGGAGACTGTTTATTGAAATGGCTTAGGTTTACCAATCTGAAGTCTTGGTAGATTTCTTTTTTTTTTTTTTTTTTGCGGTACGCGGGCCTCTCACTGTTGTGGCCTCTCCCGTTGCGGAGCACAGGCTCCGGACGCGCAGGCTCAGCGGCCATGGCTCACGGGCCCAGCCGCTCCGTGGCACGTGGGATCCTCCCAGACCGGGGCACGAACCCGTGTCCCCTGCATCGGCAGGCGGACTCTCAACCACTGCGCCAGCAGGGAAGCCCCTTGGCAGATTTCTTTAATGTAGTTACTTTATTTGTAAAAGTGGACTCCTTCTTAGTAGGGGTAAACTCCTTCTCAACAAGGATATTTCTTTTGCTTCTCAGTATTCCCTCCACTGTATGTACTACAAACACTTGTCCATGGTTGGCGCCCAGTAAATATTTTTTGAAAAAACAAATGGATGGATGAAGAAGGCCAGTTTAGGACGTGTCATGTGGCTGCCGAAAGAATGAAGAAAATGATATTAAATGATTTTGAAAAATTAATAGGTAGTAAATGTCAGAAGTTTTATTCACAATAAGGTACATGCTATTATTTTATTAAATGTGCCAGAGAAATAAATGTGCCATGGAACATTTATTTGGTCGATGCAATCAAATAACCAGAAAGTCATTTGAGGGCACCAGCTTGACAAGGTATCTGACTTGGATAGTCAGATACCTTGTCAACCAAACTAGGAGTCTGGTTGATCTCATTTTCCCTTTGTGGTCATGTCCCTTGTGCCCTAGTGGTGACCCACCATTCCTGTCAGGAGCCAGAAGGAAAGGAAAAGGGAGGGAGGGCTGCAGCTGTGCCGTGGCGTGGTCAGGACGGTACCGGCTGAGAGCCTGCAGACCCGGTTTCTACAACAAGATCACAATTCAGGTCCCCTCCAGAAACAAAGTTCCATTTCACCAAGCTGACCTTGGCCTGAGACCATTTGGGAAAGTTCTGTTCTCCTCAGAGGGAGTAGAGGGATATGCGACAGGAAGCAGGTGGCAGTGGAAGACCCATCAACTTCTAGCGTTGTACACTACTCCCTGGATGGGCCCCCTCCTCAGCCTCGGGGAGGGTCTTCCTGGCCACAGCTCTGTGACCTCCATTCCTGGCCATTGGTCCTCCCTCTCGGGACCGTCCCCTGACTAGAGACACAGCAGGGGCAAGTCTGCGAGAAACTGGGCTGTCTGCTGTCCCAGACCCCTGCCCTTTCTTCTATGTTCTCCTCTCTACTGTAGGCGACTAGGAGCCGGTCCCCTTGCCAGAAAGCAGGAGGAAGAAGTAGTCTTTTTTATCTGACGCTGGTGGTTTCATCAACTAGTATGGTACCAGCAACTGTGAGCTCCTGCGGCTCCAGAGGTGACTCTGAGCTGTAGCAGCGTCAGCCCTGGTTTCACCAGCATCAGTGTGTGGCATCCTGAGTTCCTGTTCAGAGAGACCAGCATACAGCCAACAGCAGCGGCACTGAAGCAGCTCAGCAGGGAGTGTGGGCTTAAAGCTTCCAACCCCAGGTCAAAACCATCCCCCTGATCTCTGGGGAAGATCGCCCTGTCTCTGTGCTCCCCCAGCTCTTTCACCTTTGGAACCTTCTTTCTCTATGAATCCCCTCTATCTGAAGCATCCAAAGTAGTTTCTGTCTTCCTCTCTAGACACTGATTGATACACCTCTGCCCACTGCTCTCCCAGAGCAGGTTCAAAGGCTGTGAGGAAACACAGCCTGCCTCATCTAGAAGGTAAAGGAGGAAAGGAGGACCAAACAGAGCACCACACCTTACAAAGCTCAACTCCATTCGAAAATCCTGAAATGTGATAAGCCATCCTTCACCTTGATTTTATGGTGGATGCTGTGATGTACCACCCGGATCCCCCCTGAGGAATGAAGGACTATGCCCCCAACTCTGGGATTGATCCCAAAAGATCATCCCCAACCGTTGACCCTCTTCAGGAATTGCTTTGGCTGAAGAAAACTGCCTCCCCCGAGGTCATACCTCCTTCCAGAGGCAGCCCTCGCCCAATGATGGATCGACCAGGGCGTACAGAGGCTCAAACCCATTTCCCAACCATGAAGGGCCATCCCCCAGATCCAGAGCATCCCATGGAGTCAGCTGAGGCCTTCACTGGGACTCCATCACATCTCCGTATCTCCCACTTCCCAGGCTGCTTCTTTCTCTTCTTTTCCACAGGAGTTTATCCCAAGAGTGCTCCCTTACAAACTTCCTTCATTTTAATCTCTGCCTCAGAGTCTGCTGCCCAAGGTCCCTGTATTAGTTTGCTAGAGCTGCTGTAATAAAGTACCATAGCCTGGGGCTTCCCTGGTGGCGCAGTGGTTGGGAGTCTGCCTGCCGATGCAGGGGACGCGGGTCGTGCCCCGGTCCAGGAGGATCCCAGAATCCGCGGTGCGGCTGGGCCCCGTGAACCATGGCCGCTGAGCCTGGGCGTCTGGAGACTATGCTCCGCAACGGGAGGGGCCACAGCAGTGAGAGGCCCGCGTATCCCAAAAAAAAAAACCAGAAATTTATTTTCTTGGTTCTGGAGGCTAGACGTCCCAAATCAAGGTGTTGGCAAGCTGCTTCCTTCTGCGGGTTGTGAGAGAAGAATCTGTTCTAGGCCTCTTTCCCTGACTTGCAGATGGCGATTTAATGTTCACATGACGTTCTCCCTCTGTGTGGGTCTGTCTCCAAATTTCCCCTTTTTATAAGGACACCAGTCATATTGGATTAGGGCCCACTCTAATGGCCTCATTTTAACTTGATTACTTCTGCAAAGAACCCTATCTCCAAATAAGGTCACATTCTAAGGTACTAGGGGTTAAAACTTGAGCATATGAGTGGAGGAGGAGACATAATTCAACACCTAACAGAGCCCAACCTGCAACCACATTCAATTATGTTTTCAACCAAGAGATCAATGGACATGGAACTGACAGCTTCCTGAGCCCACTCTACGATTCAAGTACAGTCATATCAAGTTGCCTTTATTACATGGTCTGCCCACTCACAAAGCTAAAAGAAAGAGAGATGCTCGGCCAGGTTATAGGCAGGTTCTCCAACACAGGTTGGCAAGATTAAAATCAGGAAGGACAGAGTCTGGTTCCCAGGCTGGAGGGAAGCCTGGAATGGGGAGTCGATTGGGAAATCTGCATTTACATGGAAGCTCTTTCTGACACATAGCTGGGTGATGAGAAGTGTGACTGAGAGACTAACCTCTGGAAGGGTGTCTGGGAACCTAATGTAATTAGCTTTTTATGTCCTTTGTTCTCAGAATTAATAACAGTATGACGATGAGTAGAGGTGGGAGGAGGGAGATGCAGGTAAATCGATGATGGATTTTTCACTAGAGAAAGATGGGGTTTTTTCCATTAATTTACTGGTAGAGTTATAACGGCGTCACCGAGGTTTTTCTCCACACACGCATTGCTTTAGTTTCAAGCTGGACAGGAAAGGTGCACTGCTGTGGAAGGCATAGCTGCTGTGAAAAGCTTTAAGCATGGACACATTGTTGGTGGGGGCAGGGCAGCAGGAAATGCAGGTTACAGAAATTCACACATCAGTGCTTAAAAGCAACTCAAAGCCAGCCTGCATGTTGGAACTCAAGGATATTCTTATTCAGGTTGGTGTGACCATCCGTATCTGGAGCCAGCAAGACCGTGTTGGATGGGGCACACACAGGCAGGGTTGCAATCTGGCCCCAGGCCCTGATTCCCAAGAACACTCGCCTCAAAAACATCAGAAAGAGTGGAGGTCTGAGGATCAAGTGCCAATGTGCTCGCATGCCAAGAAAACCTAGATGGCTATTTTCACAGCGTACTGGGGCTTGGCCGGGTTCCAGAGACCATCAGCAAAGCAGCCTGCCCGATACTTCAAAGGAAGAACTCTCACTGATAAATCCTGTTCCACACTTTCCACAGCACACACTTAATCTTGAGGCATATAATACCACAACAGTGAGTCACCGGGCTGGAGCCTTAGGCCCGTCCACGGGACCGGGCAGGTGAAAAAAGTCTCCCACGTCTGTTTTGTAAGGCAATTCCCCTCACTCCTCAGAATGGCACTAAAACAGAGTAATAAAACCTGTCACAAGGCAGATGAGTTATGGCCTGGTGTACCTGTACAGAGCCCCATACAGGACCATAATGAACTCAGGCCACCATTTTTCATGACCCTGTTTTATCACACATTTTGCTAGAACCCATCAGACAGGGGCTCACCAACCTGCTCGATTCCTCAGATTAGGCTCAGAGATCTCCGGAGGGCTTTCAGCCATGAGATACGTTGAGAGCTCTTCTTTAACACACACGCACTCACAGCTCTCTCAGGAGGTCTGAAACTTGGAAAGCCTCGGTCTTCTGAATTGTATTCCATATAAGTTAGAATCCAGCCAATATTCACAAGAAGACCCAGGATAAATAATATCAAGCCTAGGTGTCGTGGAACAGAAGAAAGCAACAAGGGAATGCCAAGGTCAAAGGTGAAGGCCTTTGCTTCTTCAGGGAGTGGGGGAAGAACAATACTAATTCCTTTGCTACAAATCCCACACTGTCTGGAACGCTCGTGGCCCGCTTGGCAGTTAGGTCAGCAGTAGACTGCTTCCCATCTGGTCATTTAGCAGTGGTCTGTGGAAGGATGGTGGAAACAGTCTAAATCTTTTCTTGAGTGAGACAAGCAAGCCGGAAATTGAGTGACTGCATAATCCGCTGGTGGCGGCCTCTCAGGAGACACCTGTTTTAGGTGTTTGCATCTGGTCACGTACGCACTGGGGTGCATTGCTGGGCCCACAGACACTTGCCCACCCCTGCCCACCCCAGCCCACCCTCTCCTCGAGGCCGTTGTTACGCACACCTCCTAAGGGTACGTACTTTCCAGATGACCTACACCAAGTCCTTCTCCCAAAGTCCTTTCCTCTCCCTGGTTTCACTGAATTCTAATTTTCCCTTCACTCGCATTTTGACTTCTGTCTCCTGGGACCCTGGCGGGCATCTGAGAACAGGCTCCACAACCACATCTGTCGGGGAAGGAGAAAATGGAGAGCTGCCAATCTGCCTATTTCGAGGTGGCAATAAAACCCTGCCCGCGCCGTCCCCTGGACTCTCTGGAACTCGAGCTGACACGACTGGTTCGGGAGTGGTGGCCGGCCACGCAGCCTTCCACCGTAAGGGCCACCTTTTTCATCACCTAAGAAATAAAAGCTGGCAGGTTTCATGCGGGGCCCTCTATAAATCTCACGGAGTAATTCTGTGCACATTAGCCACCCTAGCTTGAAGAAAGTGAGCCTTGGTGAGCACGAGGTTGCTTTGCCAAGGTCAGGAGCCTAGATGCTGTGCTTGAGGTCCTGTAGGGAGTGGCAAACGGTCCAAACCACAGGCAGAGGCATGTGCTCCTCAAACACCTCCAGAGTCCAGGATCCCGCTGCCCATCAGGGCAGCGGGGTGGGGGGCTTTGACGAGGCCCACAAGACGCCCAGAAGGAAAGGGCCCTGAAGGCAGGGGCTGCGTGGAGCTCCTGAATCTGTGGCGAGGAGACTCAGATCCAGAGTGTACACTGGGGTGCCCCCTGCCCAGCCCCCTTTGGGAGGGAAAGAAAATCAGGAAGGAAGTTTCCAGCACTGGGACCTTCTCCAGAACCTCATCCCAACTACAGGGGGTGTCGCGGGAACGTCTGGTGGCGTGCAAACACCATCTCACTCAAGCAAGAAGAGTGGTTCCCTATCTGAACTCCATCACTTACTGCCTTCTAGAACTTGAGCAAATTACTTGATTTCTCTGAGCCTCAGAAAGTTCTCAGGATGACTAAATAAAACAGTATATCATATTAATAAGTAATGTTTCTTATACATTTCCTGAAAGCGAGGCACAGGGCTAAGAAAATGAATAGCCCAGTGTTCAGATAAGAAACAATGTAAAGCGCAGAGACCAAGTAACTTGCCCCATGCCACACGGAGCAGATACCCAATGCGTATTTGGTTATTTTGTCTGTCAGTTCAGAACCATGAGCATCTCAGCTGCCTCTACAACACGTGAAATGTTTAAAAACTCCAGTGGCCATAGTTTTGGTTGTTTGCTGGCAGAAGACAAAACTTGTACAAAGGTTCACCCAGGACAGCCGTTGTTGTGTGATCAGGTTGGGAGGCTGTTGGGGGCCTTTTATTGCTGTTGTTGTTTTGTTTTTGCTGTTTGTGGCCACAGCCTTCCCAGGCACCTGGAGGCCAAGGTGGCTTCCTCTTCTGGCCCTTGGGCCACAAGCCTGCAGCTGAGCAAATCGGAGGTGGGAACGGGACACGGAGAGATGGAGTGTAAACACTCAGAAGGCTGAAGACAAATCTTAGAGAAAATACACCACCCCTTACAGAAAAAGCATGTAAAGGGAAGATTGGCAAGAATTGCAGGCCCACTGCTCCAAATGGAATGGGTAGCTCTTCAAGCCAATAACATTTCCACCTGCACACGTGCCCGAGCGGACACCAGCTGACCAGAGCGGGCAGCTCCGCGGCAGGGAATCTCCGTGGCAGAGCTCACTCCTCTGTTCAGCGATTGCAGGTCAGAGGCCTCCCCCTCCCACCTCTCCGAGAAGAAGGGCTAGACCACGCACAGTGAAGGGCTGACCTCAAGGTGTCTTTCTGTGCCAACATCCTGAGATTCCTAACTGTGTCGAAGAAGCTACTTTGAACCGACTTTAGGCAAAAGAACCAGAACCCAAAACAATGCTTGTTTGGGGCCAAGCCTAATAGTCCTGACCCTTTAAAGCTTGCATTTTGTGTCTCTTTCCATAGTGCCTTGAGGAGAAGACACTTCAGAATCCCTGCATGGTTCCTCTTCTTTCTCCCCTTCTACTTCTCCTTACTCTTCTCTTTTACCATCATCAGCTTCTGCAGAAAGTGCTTGACTTGAGCCGCTGCTCCTGCCTACTGAGGAACGGGAAGTAAGCCACGGAACTCCAAGTCCTCACGTGGTACCAAGGCTGCAGAACACCCGCCAACAGACCCCTGCCCCACGCCGCTCCAAGAGGGCCCAACCTACAGCCCCAACTGAGGGGTCTTGAAGCGTAAATGACGATGTTCATGTCATGCCACCCTACCTCCCAGGTAACTGGTCCAGGTACAAAAGCCTGACCTACGCGCAGCCAGTCTCTGAGTTGGCCCGACACAAACGTCACATCCAGCAAAGACAATGGGGATAAATGGAACCACTCGGATTCTCTCTGCTGAAGAATCTAAATTGAGAATCAGAGAGAGAAAGAAAGAGATTCGTGACTTGGAAGGTGGGAAGGAAACAGAAGCCGAGAGGCATTCAGCAGAAACCTAGAGGAACGGGAGCCACGGGCGAGGGAAAGCATGGACAGCAGGAGCTAAGATAAGCCTGGGGCTCTAGAAAGCAGAGACCGAGTGATGCACAGGAGAGACGGTGATCTGCTTGGTTTGTGGAGTGGCTTGGACAGTGGAAAATTAGAAAACCCCTGTCGTTCTAGGGCAACATGATAATCCAGTTCCTAGAGCTGCTTTTGACCCTGCATAACCTCTCAGTTCCTGCTGCACATTCCATTCTCCACGTGACTCGGCTCTTTGTAATTTCCCATGAGGGATGGTGCAGATGAATGCCTGCATCTATCCATCCATGAATCTCTATTTCCTCATTGTAACCTGAGTCAGTCTCTCTTTCTTATCATCAAAAACGCCTATTAAATATAAAATGCCACATGGACTCGCTGGCTGAACAATAATTTCCTGTTCACAGCTCCACTGACATCGATGCTTCTGTTCTATAAAATTCCAGGGTTCATCTTCCATTTTTATTGAATTAACCGCATGCCTGTTTTTAAAATGCTCTAAACCTTGTATTTTCATAAATGCCCTTATACCCTCTTTCACATACCTCTCGCACTCTCTCTAGACACCCAAAACTAAAAGCTCTGGTACTCTTACTTCAACTACCACCTTACACGTGTACTTTTCCAGACCAATTTTTCCAAGTTCTTTTCCAAGTAATTTCACGCACATGATCTCTTTTGAACCTTGCAATAACCTTATGAGGGAATAATAACACCTAATCTTTGTAGAATGCTATACAATTTAAAGACGACTTTCACATACATAATCTCCCTCGATGAGATCCCAGTAAACAATGCTGCGAGGTCTTTTTCTCATTTTAAAAATAAGAAAACTGAGACCTGGGGATGGCAAAGAACCCATCCAAGTTCACACAATAAAGAGTGGTTTCTACTGGCATTTATGGCCTCTGTATCAGCATTAAAATACTTTGTGGTTTTTTTTTTCCACCACGGACAAACAGGCACTAATCTTGGATATACTCATATGACATTGGAAATGTCTAGTTTCTTATCTCTATTTATTAAGTCAAAGGTCCTTGAGGTTTACCATGTACCACTGCACATGACTGTGGTCTGCCCTCATGGTCTGGCTACCACTGCTCGGCGACACTCAAAAGATGGCCGCTTAACAAGGAAACTCACCTTTGTTCTTCCACAGGTGCACAAATAATCCATTGATAATATTAACTTGACACACAGACCTGTTTCTTCGTGGTCACTGAATTTGATATATGTGTCCCATAACCCAGGCTACCTTAGGCAAAGCCTTGGTCTAATACAGAGGGCTTTTTTTTAATACCAGGAAATCGACACTTTCAGAATGGTGACTCAGGCTAGCTTGCTATAAGTACATTGTGCCACTTCAGCGTGTAGGACAGAATCTTGAGATCATTTTGGCTTAAGAGAGAGACTCAGAATATAAATTGCTATTTGGTTTCATCTATAGTAAATGTGGTTGCTCTCATGGTAGCACACAGAGCTCGTTGTTTTATCATTCCTTAAATAAGACCTTGACATTCAGCACCTCTTCTTCCTGTCATTTGAAAGCCAAGGGAGTTTAAATTTTGTTTGCCCCAGTAGCTGCTCTTCGCAGGCACACAGATGGCTGATGCAGTTTATAATGGGGACCCTGGTGATTAGAGCAGCATCTTTACATGTAATAAAGTAAACACTACGGGCAACAGCATGAGCTCGATGCTGGGGGGTGGGAGCTCCTCCATGGTGTCTGAACCACTGCAGAGAGAGGCATTTAGGTAAAAGTCAGCAAATCCTTGGCACATGGCTTCCACACTATTAATCAAAGCTTTCTTGCTGATACCAGCCATGGCCTCATATTCTCCAAAACATGGTATGCTAGGCACCTACTTACCAATAGATAAGACCTGATTATACAAGATGAACCCTACATGCTATTTAAAATTTAGATGATCCCTACCGAGCAAGACTGCTCAGGATTGATCTTTGTGCCACAACAACTGGGTCCAACTACGTGGTCCCACTATAACTGGATGCCGTGGCCAGTGCTGGGAAGGTGATAACTCAAAATATGTCCATTGCCCTAGATTATAAATGTGCATTGTAACATTTCCAGCCCTGTTCATACTGGGAACTCCATTTGGAGTTATTCAAGTGCTATACTCCAGTAATCCAGGACTGTGATTCCCCAGCACATCATGGGATATCTCACCTCTATGCTTTTTACACACCCTGTTCCCTCTGCCTGGAATGTCCTTTCTCTTGCAGGTGACTTATAAATGCCTCCTGATCCTTCAAGATTTCAAGATTAAATATTATCATCAAGCCATAACTCACCTCTGGATAAAAACCCTAGAGAAACTTGAACATCGGGAAACAAACACAAATGTTCATAGCACTGGGTAAATAGCCAGGGGGAATGGGTAAATTGCGGCCTGTTCATAGAACAGGATACTGCAACAAACTAGACATTTACTTAACATTAATGACGCTTATAAACAAAATGTAGTGAAAGAGGCAAAGACACAAAACTATATATATGCCATGATTTTCTTTATATAAAGTTCCAAAGCAGGCAAAACTAAACCATAGTGTTTAGTGATACATAGGTGGTCAAACGATAAAGAAAATGACAGCTGTGATCACCATAAAAGCCAGAGCAGGGCTTCCCTGGTGGCGCAGTGGTTGAGAGTCCGCCTGCCGATGCAGGGGACACGGGTTCGTGCCCCGGTCCGGGAAGATCCCACGTGCCGCGGAGCGGCATGAGCCATGGCCGCTGAGCCTGCGCGTCCGGAGCCTGTGCTCCGCAACGGGAGAGGCCACAACAGTGAGAGGCCCCGCAAAAAAAAAAAAAAGAAAGAAAAAGAAATGCCATAAAAAATGCAGACATCATCTTCCTGATTAGAGTCCCTTTTAATGGACAGAACCCCTTGTGCAGTCCTTTATCAGTAAGGAAGCCCCCTGCACCAATGTAAAACATGCTGCTTTAGTAGCAGGGTGAAAAAAATATATACTCTTCCTCTGGTATACCGTGACTGCTGTAGCATAAAATATCTGTTTACGGAAAATAAATTGATCCAGTGTTCTTTGAAGACCCTAAATTCTTGCTTTGTCTTGTCTGCCTGGAGCAGGGCTTTTAGCAACGGTGGTTCATAGTGTTTGTATTCTCCCTCCTGGGGTCATTGCTTCCCTGGAGGCAACTTTTAAAGCTATTTTTGGAAGCCAGCCTTGGCTGGCATAATGATGTATACAATTTTGGGTTTTTTTTTTTTTTTTAAATAAGGAGGAATCACCACCCTCTTTGAGGCTGGGAGGCAGAGAGGTGCACCAGAGGTAACCTCATCTTGCCTCCTCAGTGCCCCCTGTGGCTGCAACTGGCTATGGTCCCCTTCTTCATTGCCCGTCCTAAACAGGTGTGCACGATTGCTCTGTGTGTTAAAGAGCTGCCGGGCCTCCAGCAGACAGCTGCTTCTCGAGGCTTTGTGAAATGAGCCTGGTACCCTCGGCGCCTCAGCACCTCAACTCTTGGGTCCATGATACGCTCCAGTGTGCAGGTAGGAATTATATGCTCGGAGCTCAAGATTCTCTTTTGGTCGCTTCTTGTGTAAGCACCAGAGGTCAGCATTTTATGGGGACGCTCAGGTTCTCAAAGGGGGGATGGGGGTGGGATCTAATCAACTGAGTATCTTGAAATTTTGCCCACGAACCAAAGAAACGGAACCACAGCAGGTAGCAGGGGAGATGTGAGGCAGTACCAGGACTACGCTGAAATCTCGATGAGAAATCTAAACACATAGCCAAGTGCATCATCACCCTGGCTGCAGCTGGCAGGGGACCAAAAATAAAGGGTGGGGTGCTGAAAGTAGGGGCAGTAAAGAGAGTGGTTGTTGTTTTGTTTTAATTTCTGGAAGAATTTACTTAAGTTGTTAGACATTGTAATGTTAAACTGAAGAAGAAAGATTTTGTAAAAAGAGAAAGGCATCTGCTGGAGAACCAGAGAGAGACAAGGATATACAGAGAAAGAGATTCAAAGGGACACAGAATGCAGAGAAAAAAAGAGATGGAGAGAGAGGCTGGAAGCAGAGACAGGTCACAAGAGAGACAGAGACAGTGAACAGGAACTCTCCTTGGCTTGGTTCATTTTTCTGTTAGGACATCAAAACAGAACTCTTCGCACCTCTCCAGATTAGTGCTGCGCTTAAACCCATTTAATTACTGTGATGGATTGCATTCTTGCCACCAATAGCCTTGTTCTCACTTGCCCCAACTACTAATGGGCTGTAAATATGGCCTTTCAAAAAGGAACCAGGTTTGATGTGGATTTGTGCTCACCTATGTTAATGACATGTGGGGAGATGATTAGCTGCTGTCTGCCAGTGACTCACTATACTAACTTGGCCTGGCCCAGTCCAATTGGATAGAGGTTACTGCTCTGACTGTATGCAAACCCGGGCTTTTATCATCCAAAGAACCGTCTCCAGCAAAGCAGAACATTTCTAGCAGGAGCAGAAAAAGGTCTGGTTATTGTTTGGTGAGCAGTTGAGTCCTAGGGGACTCTTCCAAGCGATGAGCCGCTTCAGCTGGAAATAACTAAACAGCTTTCCTGGGAAAGGGGCTGAAGAGGAGGGGAGATTAATGAGTTCCAAGCAGCGAAAGGGTTACAGCATAATTAACTCCCAGACGGTCTCATGGATGGTACCGCAGGGCTGTCCAAACCAACCCAGAGCTTCCTCCCTGGCAAGACTTAAGGTTAATTCAGTGTCAAAAGGGCATTAGAAAAAAGCCCTGCACAGCACAAGAGGGAGAAATCAAGGACCCTTTGAGAAAGGGTCCCACGGAGAGAGGGTCACCATGCAGATGCTCTTCCTGCACACTCAGATGAGTGGGTGGATTCTAAGGGGCGACTGTGAAATCATCTGACCTAGACTGAAGGAAGTCTGAGTCTGGACCATTTGAGAGAGAAATTGATGGAAATATCTGCCTGATGCCTGGAGAAGCTATTTGTTTTAACTACTGCTGCTGCTAGTTTCCTTAAGGTTGGAACCCACAGGACCGTGAAAAGCCAGTGCCCTGAACCGGAGAAAGTTTTCTCTTCAAGCAACTGGGGAGCCCTGTGCTCTGGGTGCCCACCTGCCACGGTGGGCATTCGGTGCTCAGGAAAAGCTGACCTGCAGTCAGTGGCCCACCTCACGTATTTAATATCCAGAGCAGATAATTTTTAACATCGCCTCCTCTTTTCAACAAAACGATTTTCATCAAAATCTTGAAATGAAATAAAAAATAGCTTGGCCAGGAAATGCAGGGAAAAATTCACAGGCAGTGACAAATTTCCTTTATTAGACTTTGTATGTATAATCTTCCCAGTAGAAAAGAAAATTTATTCTATGTATATAAAAGGGAAAAAGCACCATTTATTCAAAAGTCTTATATCCACCTTACAGTTTGGACTTTGATCCTTTCTTCACAATATTCTGTAATATTATTTTATGTAAAGAATTGTCCAGTAACTTCTAAATAAATTTTATTAAAATCCAAAGGTCTACAAAAATTATAAGATAACTGTTAAGGGATATAATTGTGTGTGGTAATGTTTTATTTACTGGATTTGTTCTTCAGTTTAAAAACAAATAATTATAATTTTCAAAGTAGAATAATACATGGACAAAAATGCCCATTTTAAAGATACTGTTCACAGTCAGTAAAATATTTCATGTGTGAACTAAACTTTGCACTTCACAAAAATATTATTCCCCACAGGTTTACAGTGTTTCACTATGTCGAATTTTAGACACAAATACACACCCAAAATGTCCACAGAGAATGACAGAAATGAAGTAATTCAAATACTGTTTCTTTATCTTTTGCAATCATGTTTTACTTCAAATCTAGTGTTTAAACACAGGAGTATGAAGTACAATGGGGCTGGAGAAACAAACCCTCATGATGCAATCGCTAATGATTTCAAACCGCTATGAACTGATTCTGGAAATAAAAGCAGGTAACTCATTCCTACATAACCAGGAATACTCTGAATTAACTTCTATATAAAATATAATGCTTATTAAATAAGTATAATGTTTATTGTGATTTGAGGATTACATATAGCATTGAAACTCAACAATAACCACAGCCCTTGTTTAAAATTTAGATCACTAACATTTTTTTTTCAGGGAAGATATTTTATCATGACATTATTTAGAATCAGGGCACATGGTGAAAATGAAAAGCAAATCCCATTTTAGTCAGTGTTATAATTGTTTTTAAATTCTTCAACACATTTGCTCTCCTGTTGCTGGCATTGGGCTGAACCTCTCCCACTGCCCTGCCCTTCCTATCCCTCTGTTATTCTCTGCTCATAACCCCAGACCCAGGAATCACCTCAGCGGGGACAGCCCAGAGCATCTCCAATAATATCCAACTGGAGTGAGAAAGAAGAAGGGTACTGGGCAGAAGTGACATTTATTGAGGATCCCTTTACCAAGCATTTTCACTCACAATGACTCTTTCATTCTTCCCAGTGACTCTTCACAAGACGGGTTAAAATCCCAAGATTTAGGAATGAGGAAAAGCAGACTACAAGAAGTCGAGTGGCATACACATGGCCCACTTCTCATAAGTGGCAGAATCCTTATCAAAACCCAGGTAAGGCTGAGAATGAGGCTCCAGTTACCTCCTGAAGGCACCACAGGTTCTGCGACATCCTTAGGAGATGGCGTAGAACTCCCTGGCTTTGTACAAACGCACGGAAGGCATGCTGAGGGTCCACTGCTCTAATTAGAACAAACTCATCTCTCCTGGGGTCTTTCCTGAATTCAAGTAAATCACACCTTGAACGTCACTGGACCACTAATCCTACGCCAACAAAGGGCTTCCATCTGACTCAAGGAGGTAGAGAAAGTCTCATCGGAGGGTTTCTGAACCTTCCTTCCTTATTCCTCCCTCTCTCCCTTCTTTCCTTCTTCCTTCCTTCCTTCTTCCTCCCTCCCTCCCTTCCTTCTTCCCTTCCTTCTTTTCTTCATATCTTCTTGTTTCTCTCCTCCCTCTGCCCATCTCCCTCTCTCTTTCCTTACTTTTTTGACTTTTCAAATCTTCTTCCTTACCAATATCTGTATCTTGGGTGAAATTGCTAGGACTCTCACATTAAGTTTCAGAGAATTTCTCATATGGGAACTTGCATATTATACATAGTTCCAAAGGACTGATAAATCCTTTTTATGTCCTCTTTATGACTAAAGCTTAAGGGGAACATCTTGTGTCTCTCTTTCTTCTTCCTGCTGCATTAAAAACTGATAATCTAGCTCTCCATCTCCAGAGTTCAGATGAGGTCCTCCTTATTGGTTAGTATTGATTAGTATGCATTTATAACTGGTATAATATTTTCCCTACGGGGTGCATATTGCAATTTTCAGAATCAGGCCACAGAAAGCTTTGAATCACATAATTGCAAGATTTGGCAAAACCTATAATCAACGGTCTCTCTTCTCCTCTCTAATTCCCAGGAGAGCTATTTTGTCTCTGTCTGTTGTCTTGCCTTTGAGTATGACCAGGGGCAACAAATACAATGCTGGCCACCTCAGACTACTGGGGGAAGGGTTCCTCCCCACTCACCAACAGGGCGAGATGAACAGCCTAGTGGGAGTTAAGGTGTACAGCTAAGGTACACAGGGCCAGGCACACAGCAGAGCCTTCCCTGAGCTTCCTCTCCTCTGGAGGCACACCCTTGAGAGCCTTCATAGTGAAGAGACAGGTGAGTGAGAAAGGTAGAGCAACTGAGTACTTCCTCTCCTTCCATGGCCAACAGAGGGACAGGTGTCGTGCCACTGTACTCCTCTTTATTAGTTGATCTATTCAAAACACATTGGAGGAGAACAAGCATCTTCAGAATAACAAAAAAGTACCAGTTATAAGTAAGGTCAGTGCATATAACAGTAGCCCAAATAAGTGACTTCATAATATACAAGTCTATTTTAGAAAGTGGCTGAAGTGGGCAGCCCAAGACTGTAATGGAAGTTCCACAGTCAGGAGGGACCCAGGCACTTTTTTCTTTCTTCTCCATTAGACGTGGCACATGGCTTAAATCTTCAAGGTCACCTTGTGATCCAAGATGGCTGTTGGAAGGCCAGCCATCATCTCTTTTCTAAGAAAGAAAAGATAGGGCAAAAAGGGGACTTCTCCCAGTTGAGACAGCATTCTTGAAGATTTCCAGAAACCCAACCAACAACTCCTCCAGAAGTCTAGGAAACGTATCTCTTTATCTAGGCACGTCACTACCCAGAATAAAATCAGAGCTCTGCTAGTGAGGAAGAGGGGAGACTCAACACTGAGTAGGCATCTCCAGTCTCTGCTAAAAGCTAGGTGCCAGCCCCCGAGCTGAGGACATTATATACATTACCCTGCTTCTTCCACAAAACACCTCCGCTAACCATAAGCCATTAGAGCTAGAGAAGTCTTAGGGAGTATCAATCCAACAACCCAATTTTATTTTAACTAACATTTGAATAGAGTTTTAGCATTATAGAACTCCCTCCAAATCTCATTTAATTCTCAAAAACACTCCCTTGAGGTAAATGGTATTCTTAGCTTGATTTTCCAGAGGAGGAAACAGATCTAGAAAGGTTTAAGTGATGGTTTCAAAGTTACACAACTAATTAGAGGCAGAACTGGTACTAGCTACTCAGATCTCCTGACACCCGGCACCATATTTTTTTTCTGTCTTTTTTAAAAGAAATTAAAGATACAGAAAAGTAAAAATGTCTAGCCATGACTCAGAATTAACAAATCCTAATATGTTTATCATTTTGCTTCAGATTTTTTTTAGACTGAAAAAAAAAAAAAACATTGCTGAGAAAGTTGAAATCTATCTTGTTGTACCCCTCCCCAGTCACATTCCCCTGGCTCTCCAGAGATAATCAATATCATTAATTTGGCGGTTATCCTCCATATTTCTCTATTTTAATCTCTCATATGCATCCACAGATAAGTTGTTTTTGCAGCTTTTTTTTCATTCAACATTTTTTTGAACTCTATGTAGGTTAATGCATATAGTTCACTCATTTTGATTGCTAAATGATACTCCGTTATATAAATATATAGTATGTTTTATTTATTCATTTCCCACTTTCCTACTACATATATTGATTAGGGGTTACTCAATCAGCAGATGAGTAAGTATTCCAAGAGCTTATCTTCATAACAAATCTGAGAAAGGGACGGTGATAACCCTGCTGTACACGATGAGGAAACTGAAGCAAGCGAGAGGCAGGAATCTGCCAGGCTTTTGTAGCTGATAAGCAACAGAGCCAGAATTCAACCCCAGAGGACCTGAATCCAGAGCCCCTACCCTTGACTTCTACTCTATATTACCCAGGCCTAATATGCAGACATCCTTACCAGGACAGTCATACCTGTTGTGAAAATGTTGCCCCCAACACTCCGCCCCCACCAGGTAGGACTCTGCCCAGGTCCACGGCCACCATCTGTTCTGATTGGTCGGTGCCTATACCCTACTCCACGGCTGAATATTTTGAAGATCACTCGTGTTCTGTATTGATTGGATGACACTTGAGTTATTTCCAGTTCTTCACCCCCTACGAACTAGGGAACCCAGAAGTAGAAATACTGACTCATATATCATACCCATCACAGGTTTTACTAAAAACTACTGACTGCTCTGGAAAGTTGGCTATACAAATGAACTAATAAACTAATAAGCTTAATACTAATAAGCTACTGTAAACTCCCATTCTTCCCTAATATTTTATGTCATCAAACTTTCTCATCTTACCAGTTTGTTGGGTATAAAATGGTACCTCATTGTCTTTATTTGCATTTTGCCTATCACTAGTAAGGCGGATAGGGTTTTTAATATGTTTATTAGCCATTTCAGTTTACTCTTGTTCAAATTGCCTTTCTCTCTCTTTGAACATTTTAAAAATAGCTTCTTTTCCTTTTATGTATTTTCTTTTTTTATATATAATTTGGACATTAATCTTTTGCCTATTATATCCCGTACAAATTCTCCCCACCACCCCTTACCTCCGGCCCCTATCTCTCCTGTCTTCTGCCATATAGAAGTTTTAAATTCAATATTGTCAAATCTATAAACCTTTTCCTTTAGAATACACCTCTTGTTACTTCTCGTTCTTGAAGCAGCGAAGAAATTCTGTATTTTCTTCTAATTGTTTTATAATTTTGTTTCTCCTCTTTATTTTCTGTGTGCGGTATGAGGAAGGAATCCAGATATTTTCCTACTTTGAAATCATTCCAACACCATTAATTTAATAACTTATCTTTTCGCCACTGATTTTCTTAGTATCACTTCTAGCATAAATGACCCAGTTCCATAAACGTACTGATTTATTTCTTGGTCCTCTATGCTATTTTACGAATCTGGTTTTTTAGTCTTTTTTTTTTTTTTTCAGTTTAATTCTCTGGCTTAAAAATAATGCATGTCTGAGCCTAAGACCCTCTCTCTGATCATATAATTCCTATTGTCCTGGTACTGAACGCAAGCCTAAAAGTTTGGTAAGTGCCTGGCAGATCTTCAGGGCGGTAGGCTAGAAGGCACGTGGTCTCCCTGGTTTCCATGCTGGAGATACCACTTGCCCTGCTGAGGGATCTGGGTGTTTGGAATGCTTTCTTCTGAAGTAGAAGGAAGAATTAATTCTAGAGGTCCTGAGAAAGAAGGAATGAGTCTCAGGCTCTGCATCCACAGAGATACCCCACTACCGATACCCACTCTTCAACATCTTATAAGTAAATCTCAGTGATGGAACATCACTTATAATCATCATTCTTATTAATTTAAGTTGACCAACTATCCCAGGTTTTGATTACACAAGTATAGAAAGATTGAAAAAAATCAGTTTCAGAGCTTAGAGAACAAAGAAAATTTTAAAATCACATTGCTTTTTATAAATGACTGCATCTACACTCCATAAGGGTCTGTGGTTCATAGTACTTTACAGGGTTCAGCTGTCTGTCTATATTTATAGTTTAGAGTCTGGCTAGGGAAAAGTGCTCTTCTAGCGCAAGTTAGCAAGCACTATAGGCAGAGGATGTGAGGAGGATGACTGATGTTCTGCACACAACACCCTGAAGTAAAGAAGGGTAAGAAAGAGATAGACCCCTGACAGCAATCCTGAGTGTGGCTGTAGCAGTATCTTTCTGCCTGAGCAACCAGACTCCGGCCAGGGGTGGGGGAGTGGGGAGGAGCAATCTCTGAAGGCATGCGAACTTTCTGGTTCTGCTGGTGACGTTGCAGAAAAAATGGCAAGATGCTGATTGCGCAGAACCAACATCTAGGGATTCACAGTTTCTATATTTTCTGGTCATACTCCCCCCACTCCCAGCCCTACCCCCACCTCTACCTTTTCCTAAATAAAATTTTACAGAAGTGGAGAGAGATTATTTTTAGTCATTCAAGGAAATTTGAGGATATTTCTGATTTGTAGCCTCTAATTTCTATAATGAAAATGATATGTGGCATGGACTAAATTTGAATAAATAGGCAATTGACTATATACCCAAGGATATTTACATTAAAAATTTGTTTTTGTCTCCTGCATTAGAGCTGACATGGCTTTTCTCATCTTCAAACAAAACAATTGTTTTGAAAAAGGAGAACAATCCAGGCTACCCATTTGCTCAAAGCAAGCTGAACAGAGCAGGACGTGAGAACGCCACTGCCTTCTTACAACCATACTGGACCTCCCCTGTAACGCAGTTCTCTGGGTCCATGTCTGAGACCATGTTTTAGGTAAGCCTGTGTTTTAACAAGAGTCTCCTGCTTCATCCAGTAATAAACCACCTTGGACAGGGTCCAAGTCTCAAATGCCACGCTTTGTATTATATGCATAACGGCACATCACATTTGTGCAAGGCCCCGGTGCAATCGGTCGTACATTTTTATTTCTTTTACTCTATTTCTTAACACGCAGACTTGACTGACAAGCTTACGTCAATTGCTCTGTTATTCTAGCTTTGTTGTGGTTGTATGTTTTAATGAAACCTCTTCCTCCTGAAAGACAGGATCTATGGAACCTTCAGATTTTTTTCCTGGATAATAAAACAAGAGCTTGGATTCAATTGGCCAACGTGCACATTTGCTAAATGAGGCTTTCCTCAAATGTCACTCATTCATTCAACAAGTATGTACGGAACACACCTCTTAGGCTCCAGGCTTTGTGTTTGTCTGTGAACACGATAGTGAATGAAACAGATGTGCAGCGTCCCTGCATGCGTGGTGGGTACCATCCCCTGGTGGAGGCAGCAGAGCAAATATCTAATTACCCATTGTGCTGAGTGCCGGGAAGAGCAAATAGGATGCCCGGATAGAGAATAGTGCAGTAGGGAGAGAATTGCAGAGGAAGATCTCTTGGAAGTGAGACATTTAAGCCAAGTCCTACAAGATGACGAGGGCCCACCATCCAAATGGAAGAGGGAAGCGTGTGGGCAGAACAGCAGCTGTGAAGGTCCTGCGGAGTGCTTAGACCCCCTCCGCTCACCACCTCGGCCCTTCTGTCTCCCACCAGCCTTCAGAGGGCAAGTCCAGTCCTTCTGCCCCAAGGGAGGCTTCCCAGCCATCCTCAGATGGTCCCTGTGGTTAAACTTGCCTCCCCAGCAAGTTCTGGGAACCCACTGAGGACAGAGGGGATGAGCTCCTTTGCACCCCCCACTACGTCTGCCACCGCACTGGAGCAGAACCTACGCGGGCTGCGTGGCAATGACCTGGCGAAGCAAGTGAGAAGCCGTGGCTAGGCCGCTTTCTGTCTGCATCTGCTCATATCAGACAAAATGCAAATAGATAGGCACCATCTCTCTCTGTTCTATTTAGCATTTATATGACACCTTTCAGCACCGAGAAATGAGTAAGTGGAACCAGAAGTGGCTGTCCTGTGCACTCATCCCCCTCAGCTCGGCTGCAGCCAGGCATCTGGTCCCCACCTGCCCCCCCCCAAGACCCCTCCTCCCCAGGGGGCTGCAGGCCCGCTGCCTGGCTTTCAGCAGTGTCCTTCCCTCAGCCACACGCTGTTGAAAGAAGGCATTGTCTGCGCTAAAGGGAGAGTGCGGATAGCACGTTACAAATCTGAGCTGTTAAGTGATAAATGAGCAATGAAAAGTGTCCTGACATCATTAAGGGGTTCCGGAACATGTGCCCCGCTCAGCCTCACCCCCATGCAAGCACGAAGACAGACTGGCTGGTAGGGTGACAGGAGCCTGGCTCAGGAGTCACCAAATTGGGTCATTCCGACCCTATGGGGTTTTCCTAGATTCTGCCAGTTGGGAACACGGGCACTTTATAAAAAGCAGACTTGCACCTTTGCAGACTTTCTTAGAGGATATGGCTCTCTCCAACTATATGGAAATGAACTTGCTCTTTCACTGCTCAGAGTATTCCCAGAGTAGGGAGCAGTCCCTCAGCACTCCCCCTTCCCCGCCAGCCCCATGTTCTGGAAGCCCTCCCCCAAACCCCCAGGGCATGCACATCTGGACCGGCCCCTCTTGCAGAACCCACACCACATCCTCCGCATTCCCCTGGCTCCACCGGGACCCAGCACTGACAGGGAATGCGGGATAGACTGCCTGGTGGGCGACAGAGCAGCTCATGTGACATTTACGAGATAACATTTGCCAGGGCCAGAAAGGGCATCCCTTTAAGATCCTATAAAGAGCATCTTAACCCCTGGAATGCTGCGGGGACAGGGGCAGGGGCCAGGTAAAGCAACCCCTGTGCTTTTGCCTACTAATGCCGTAGAATTCTAAGTTTCTAGAGAAGAATTCAGGTGTTGGTCAGCAAAAGCAGTGGAGGGGCTGGATTCATGTCCTCGTGGCTCAATCACTACTAATTTGCTTGTATGCATCCCAAGGCCATTGGGGTAGAAGAAGGTACATAATTCCACAATAACATATTGTGACAATATGGATATAAATCCTGGTTCCATCTCTTAGCAGCTGAGTTACCTTGGGCAAGTCACTTAGCATCTTGGTTTCCCTACCTGTAAACCAGGGGCAAATGGTAACAACCATCGCATAAAATACGATGAGGATCAAATGACAGCAAAAGTTACACACTCAGCACAGCGTCTGGCATGTAGAAGGGATGTAGTAAATATTTACTGTTTATTGCAGACCTATTTAATATGTCACACACTGAATTACATGTTTCACTTGGTTCTCTAACTTAATCCTACAACAACTCTCAAAGGTAAGGCCTGTATTTATAACCACTATGCTATTCTACTCACTGAGTTTCCCTATGAGAAATATTTTCATGTCAGTGGCTATTCCCATCTGCAATTTTCCCTTGAAAAATTGCTCCAGGATGGGTACTTCCTGAGGGGAAGCTTTCTCCATTAGCTAGACAGGAGGGGAAATGCAAGGGCAAGCCTTGACCCCCCCATTGCCAAGAAATCAACTGTGGAAGTGAGTCATCTTTCTCTCACCACTAGGCTGGACGTGGTGATTAACTGGGAGACATTTAAGATTAATACACTTTCTTGTTCAAGTTTTGAAAATTAAAGTTCTTGGAAATGTGAGCCCAGAGAACGAAGGAAAAAGAAGGAAGTAGAACAAGATTCTCTTTCCAGTTGCCTGCTTTCAAAAGCTCAATCCCCTTCTGCCAAAACGTAGAGAATCACCTAGCCTTGTCTATGTCACGTTGCTTTCCTTTTTTTCCCTCCTCGCCTCCAAAAGGACCTTAGTTCCAGCCAAAATGGTTATCATAGATCCTTAGCACAAACAGTTTCCAAGTTCTCAAATGAGGCAGTGGAACAATTGATTGCACTGGCACAGGCCAACGGTAGGAGATAAGGGAGTAACATGTGGGCTCAAATAGCTATTGTTGCTGTGTTTTTTTCAAAGCATGAGTGCACAGGCTGTGCTGGCCTGAGCCCCTGAGATTCTTGGGAAAGAAAAGATAGATCAGCTTGTGCCTTATCAAGGCCAGGCTTCTCGGGGCTCCGTGCTACCCTGGCCACCTTAGCTCACACCACCCCATCCTGAGATGGGCTCTGAGACCCAGCCACCAAGAGCGACCTTTGGCCCCATATGTCACCATCTGAGTTAGGCCACCTGACTGATTGTGAATGACATTTACTGAGCACTTTCCACCGTGATAAAAGTGCTTCTCAGCTTTCCATTTAAATATCCGAAACAGAGGATTTAAGGAGGGACTTTCATTTTTATTTATAACGCTAAGGAAGATGAAGCTGAGAGACGTTGAGAAGCTCACATACCATCACACAGCCGTACATGGCAGGGCCAGCATCGGATCCCAGGCCTTGGACCCTAAACACATTGCTTGAGAATGAGGAGAGAGAAAAAGGAAGCACAGGAAGCGAGGGGAGGGAAGGAGACGAAAGAAGATGTGGTACAAGACCTAACATTAAGATTCAGCATTTCGTGCAGCCACGACAGGTGAGAACATGGAGGCCCTCAAATGGCAAGCACTGGTCTCCCCCTCCGCTCCTGCAGACGAGGTCCTCCAGCCACACAATCCTCCTTATCAACAAGGAGCTCTGGTTCTAAGCACCCCAAAACGGCCACAGCCTTTACATGAGAGGGATGACGGGGAAAGCCATTCTCAGTTCTTCAAGCAAATAGGAATCCACAAGCACACTGTGAAACTGAAGCCTCTACTGGGGAGGGTGTTGGAACATTTATTCACCAAAAGGAGCTCACAGTTATTGAGTGTTTACTCTGGGGCAGGCACCGTGAGAAACATTTACACGCAGGAACGCATTTCATTCATTCTCACCACATCCCTATGACGTCGATCCAAGTCTCACCCTAAGTTTGCAGATGAGGACATGGAAGGACAGACAGACTCATCAATTCACTCGAGGTTCCGAAATTCTGTGTAGCTGCTCTGGGGAAAGGGCCCAGGCAGTGGACTATTTTCCAAGCACCCCAGGGGGGTCTCGTGTGCTGCCAGGGTCAAGAACCACTTGACTGAGCCAGTGTGAGGATCCTGCGATCCTATAATCACATAACACTTTGCCCTGTGAACTGTTCCCTGAAAATGTTTCATGTCTCCAATTAGATGATAAACTCCCAGGAGTGATAAGGTTGAATGGGAACAAGGTCTTATAAGAACTTGGAATCTGTTCTTTCAGTACTGGTACCGCGGGGTGTAGCCGGACTGGACACTCAGTATACTTGGAGGTGTCAGACTCAGATTGGGCACAGGGATTGCAAGGCAGGCTGTACACCAATTCTTTCATTTATGTGATGAGGTCGTATTACTATTATTACTCCCATTTTATAGATGAGGAAACAAAGGCGCCAAGTGGTTATGGACACACAACTTGTAAATGCAGAAGTTAGAGCTGAATACAGTCTGGCTGCAGAGTCTGGTTTAATCCAGTATGATGGGAAAGTGGGGAGGGAGAGGGAGGGAGAAAAGGAGGAACCTTCAATAGGAAGATGGAGGAAAATAGAGAATTCCAAGTTGTATTAGTTTGCTAGGACTGCCGAAACAAAGTACCATAGACTGGGTGGTTTCAGCAACAGAAATTGATTGTCTCATCCTGCTGGAAGCCAGGAGCCCCTGATCAAGGTGTCAGCAGTGTCGGTTCCTTCTGAGGCTGAGAGGAAGACTCTGTCCCAGGCCTCTCCCCTAGCTTCTGGTGGTTTGCTGGCAATGTTGGGCATTCCTTGGCTTGCAGAAGCATAACATTGATCTCTGCCTTTATCGTCCATGTGACATCCTTCCTGTGTGTGGGTCTGACTCCCAATTTCCCCTTTTTATAAGGACACTGGTCGTGTTGGGTTAGGGCCCACCCTCATGACCTCATTTTAATTTGATGACCTATGTAAAGACCCTATCTCCAAATAAAGTCACCTTATGAGGTCCTGGGCGTTAGGACTTGAACATATGAATTGGGGGGTGATACACAATTCAACCCATAACACACGTTAAGAGCCACATGGCACATGGGTTAAGAAGCGGAGCTCCACAGGAGCGGGAAGGAAACTACTGGAGAGGAGACTCGGAGCTGCCTGGAGAAGGGCTCCGGTGGATGGGGGATGGGGGTCGGGAGAGGGGCATCTGCAGCAGAGGCCAGCCTGCAAGGGCCTGGCCAGGCTTTCTTTGGCACAGAGAATGAGTGGTCTCCAACTAGTTGCTGGCTTTTCCTGGCAATGCCTCGGCCCCTGGATTGCACAACCATCTCATCAATGAAAACCAATAAGCAAAAAAAAACAAAAACACAATAAAAAACGAAACAAAAAACCACACACAGAAAAGAGCAACCGTATGTTGTCTGTAAAAAGCCTTAAAAAATGCCAACCAATGCTGAATCAGGAAATTCTCCCCTAATAGCTTTTGTTGGAAACGTTTAACATTTCAACTTTATCTCTTCTTTTCTTGAAGACAGCTCCTCAGAGGTATTCAGATGCAACAATACCACCATTCAGGCCTTTTGGCTCCCAGAGCCCTGGCCAACACACACACACACACACACACACACACACACACACACACACACACAGAATCAGAGCAGCACACACATCCTGGGTAGCTGACTTCCTCCAGCCCTACCAAGCTGGGGGACAGGGGATATACCTGTGCTTTGTTGCCAACTCACCACCCGCGGGAGTATCCCCTAGGTAGCGACTGCGGAGCGGACACACCCCAAGAGCTGAGGTTTCATCTCTGGCAGTGGCCAAGATATACCAGAGAACCTCAATAAGGGCCCGTCAGTGCCACCCAGAGACTCACGGTCACCTTGGCATCACAGGACAAGAGTTTGGCTAAGCCGAGACCATAGCACTCCTTCAGTTTCCCTCACACCTCAGTCTTCTGCAACGGGTCCCAGGCTGCTCTGACACCACCACTCCCCGTGGGATGGCTACCCGACAGTTCTTGGTCCCCTGAGCACCTCCACTGTTTCTCCACTGCAGAATCTCCCCTGAGTGGGATGCCACCTTCTTCTGAACCAAACAAGCAAACAGGAGGACAGAAGGGAAAGTAGTGGAGTGGGGCTGGCATGGAGAGCGTGGCTGACAGGAACGGAAGTAACCAATCTGGTATGGCCTAAGCCGATTGCTGGCTTTCTTTAATGAGACACCATCTCTCCGGGCAGACAAGCAAAGAGGCATCTTTTAATGCAGAACGATAAGTAGCAACGAAAAGAGAGGCACATTCCCTTTCTCACCACACTCAGCCCCAAAGGCACAGCCTACTCCCCGATAGGGGATTCACGAGCGTCCAGGCTGGCAACCAGTGACCCTTAGTCAGCAAAGTCCAGCCTTCCCAAAACTTGAGTGGAATCAATGAGCCCATTGTGCTCAAGCTTGAGCTGAGAAATTGCATGTACAGAACAAAAGAAGAGCCAGTGCCAAAGGTAATCTTTGGCCACCCGATCATCATGCTAGAATAAATAATGCATCCATAAACATTGATTAGGAAAGGACATATTAATTGTCCAAACATCATGAGGTCATTATGCCCAGCTGTGAGAGCTAAAGGACGAGGCTGAGCCAGCAACTCCTGCCCTTTTCAGTACGAGCATGAACGTTCACTGAAGACACGGCAGAAAGGGCCAGGCTCACCATCGGGACACAAGACTCGAGAACAGCGGCCACGCCAGGAAAGGCTGGGGAGACTGAGTCACTGGGGTCAGTCATGCAAGACCGGGTGACATTTCTCACCTTAAACCATGTTGATACACTCATCACCTGGAAGAGAAAGGAGAGGGAAACAAGTGTCTACTGGGCACTTGCTCACTGACCAAAATCCTCCTTGCCCCACACGTAGGCGCATCATTCTCAGCAACAACACGAAGAGGGCATTAAGTGACTCGTACTCGAGGACCCGTTAGCAAGTCAACAACCATTTTCCTTGCAAAAGGATCTTCAAGTCAGATTCAGGGCCAAGGAAAAGGGTCACTAGTTTGGTGTTAGGTTATTGTAAGCACAGGATCCTGGACAGCGTAACCAGGTTCATGAACTTGCTGGGGTGCAAGAGGAAACGAGTTCATCCTTCCCCCACCACAAGCTCTTGCAACGTGAGAGTCCCCCTTCCCCGCCCCCACACCACTTCCTGGGTTCACTCTCTAGCCTCCTGGGCTGACTCTCTAGCCTCCTGGGCTGCTTCCATCCGTAAGAACAAGTCCCATTTGGTCAGTTAAGAGCTTTGCAGGTATTAAAACGTCACATCCAAGTCCAAACTTCCCTGTCCCTCCATATTGAAACTTCCGTCTTCCTGTAGCTGAGGCTGAGTCCACTTGGGTCAGAAGTGGCGAGGGGTGTGGGAATCTTCTTCCCCTTTTTCTTACTCAACACTCCTCCTCCCTACTTCTGGGTCTTTCTGGGTCAGAGCAGGGTTGAGGGGACCAGGAGGTGCTCAGGGGTTTTGCTTGGTGGTCCTCTTAGCAGTGATCTCTTGACTCTGAACGTTCTGTGTCACAGGCATCACGTGCTGCTTATGAGGACCCCGTACAGGGCCCTTCTCTCTATAAAGTTCCTGTCTACGGTTGAGGAACACTCTGGCAGACCTCCCGTGGACGGTCCCAGCATCCCACCTTTCCCCTGACCCTCACAGAAAGTCCTCTTACTGGGAGATTGGGATTGACATATACACGCTATTGATACTACGTATAAAATAGATAACTAATGAGAACCTACTGTATAGCACAGGGAACTCCACTCAATGCTCTGTGGTGACCTAAATGGGAAGGAAATCCAAAACAGAGGGGATATATGTATACATATAGCTGATTCACTTCGCTGTACAGTAGAAACTAACACAATATTGTAAAGCAACTATACTCCAACAAAAATTTAAAAAAAAAAAAAAAAGAAAGAAAAAAAGAAAAGCAAGTCCTCGTGCTCAGGGAACCCTGAAGGCACTGAGGTGCCCATGGGACCCACGGGAAGCTCACACACGCCTGCCACAGCCTTCTCGTCTCCTCGCCCTGCCCTGCTGGGTTATTGCAGCTAGCCCTCCCCAACGGTGGCGTGCTCCAGGCAAGCTGTAGGCTTTGGGTTCACATCTGCCCCCAGACTCTCAGGGGGAGATGCCAACCTCTCCCAAAGTGCTGGTGAGCCTCTGCTCCTCTGTAGCTCCCAATCAGCCACCCAGAGAGCAACAGCCCAGCCCCTTCCTGTCAGCACCCCCAACGGCCCTGAGGGCCAGGCCCCCCCAACACTGCAGGGCCCGGGGCAAGAGTCCACGTGGAGGCCCACATGCCAGATATCCAAACATTTAAGTTACAAATCTAGCTAACAATACTGTTAAACGAAATATCCTCTTGCCTCCTACCTTGACAAATATACCTCCATTATGGCCTGGGAGGTCAGTTTGAATTTAGAATTCTCCGTCTCCTTGGAACTGGAAGCTGAGAGAGTCATTCCTTCCAACCCCCGACGCTACACCTGGCTGACAGTCTGCTCTGCAAATCTTCCTACCCCCACCTCATCCCACACAGAGGACCCTCAAGCAATCACACGTCGCCACCCAGGCTGCACCTCCAGGCTCAGCCCACATCCCCCGCAAAGCTGCCAGCCCTTGGCCATGCTCAGGCCCAGGGTTGAGCCCAGTGCACCTTGGGTCAAAGGACCTCGGAACAGGGCTGAGCAGGCCCTGGAAGGGGATCTGGGCATCCTGGGAGACCTGCATACCTGGAATGTGGTGGGTCTGAGGCTCCAGGAGGACAAGTCCCCTTCAGGTCACAGATTATGGGCTCCATGGGGAGGAGAATCCTGGAGGAATTCCTGAGAAGGTCTCTCTAGAATGCAGAGGTCAGAGCAGGGACCCTGCTGCAGGGGGTTCCGAGGAGCGTTTTCATGGCCTTGCCTCACATGACTTGAGGGTACAGCATGGAAAGGGGAGGGCAAATGCCACAGCCCTGTCCTCCAAAGCCCTCAGTCACCACTCGGCAACTCCCCTTCCTATGAATCTGTTCCTCCTGTTTCTACAGGGCACATGGGACGGCACCAGGGAAGGACGACCCACCAGCGTGGCTGCCTCCTGCTGAATCCCGGAGGGCACCCCTCAGCACCTCCCTGTCTGCTCTCGTTAGACCATGGAGGCCCATTCTACCTGCTGTCCTCAGCTCTGAGGCTTCGGCCATAATTCCAAGACCTCAGTTCCGTTAGGTGACGGGTTGGACACAGTACTGATGGGACACGGATTTTCAGTTAAGGAGTGTTTGACACGCCTACATTTTAATGCCACGTGAGGGGAGGAGAAGGGAAGAGCGCCGTTCACGTGTGGGCAGCTTTCAAACCAGCCTCGACCCGTGATAGGCATACGTTTATGGAAACGTGTCTGCAGTGACATCGGGAGAAAACACAAAGCCCTCGCTAAGGGAAACCCCACCAAGATTTTGGGAGAGAAATTTGCTATTTCCCTCAACTCAGAGAGCCCCGTGCTGTCCCCGGTCAGGAGGCCACTGCCCTCACATCACAGCTGGAACACTGGGCCAGCAGGTCCTACCCCAGCCTGGAAGGCCCTCGCTTCCTTTTAGGTGAGGGTAGTGTGCGGAGGCCCCGTCACCCCTGTCCCCAGCCTCCCTGGCCTCTGTTCGCCTGGGCCCACCAGGCCTGCCGCCGTCCACACATTCAAGCCTGCTCTGGAAGCAGCTCCGGAACTTAGCTAACACCTCGGCACAGGGGACGGCATAGAGAAAACAGGACTGATCTGGAATTGGAAGCCCTGGATTGAAGTTCTGATCTGTCTACTTACTAGGAGATCATAAGATGTTTAGGTGTCAGTGAATGTTCTGGGCTTCATCTGGAAATTGGAGATAGAAAGAAGCCAGCGGTCCATTTTCCTGCTTCCCAGCCCCGCAGAGTGGCATGGGTCGAGGAACACCATGCTGCCCCCTCTCTCTCAGGTAGGCGGGGGCAACCCCGGCTCTTTGCGACATCCCACTCATGCCAACCTTAGATGGATGATCTAAGGGGTGGGCCCCGGAGACTGACCCCATACACGTGGACGCGCCATGCTGTGCTACCTGTGAGCAGGGAGGCCCATGCAAAACCTCCCACCAGCCGGGCAGCGGCCTCCCCCGCCTCGTGTCCACCCCTGTCCTGCCTCCTGGGTGCAGGTGGGAGCCGAGACTCTGAGGACAGGCCCAGGCTCCAGAGCCACAGCGCCTCTGTGTAGTCGAGGGAGCAGAGCCCTGGACAAATCCCTCATGCCTCCCCACAAGGCACCCACGGGCCACTCAGGGACAAATTCCCAGGGAGCTGCATTTTCCGCCTGTGTGGACAACACGTGGCAGGACAGCAAGCTTTCGACAGTTCCACCTTGATGACCTGGGCCTCGGGCTTGACTTCTTATCCTCATCTTTCCCACACAAGAAAAGGGACGCTGGCCCAGCTCTGCAGACCTGGCCCAGTTGTGAAGCACTGTCGCTAATTCCTAACTACGGAAGTGCCAAGAGTGCTGGAGGGACCGAGGGGAAAGATGATAGAACCATTTATCTTTCAAGGAAACCCCGAGGGCAGAACCGTCCCAGGATTGGACGGGGTAACTGGGCTGCCAGGGACAGGATGGCAGGAGGGGAACCTACCCCCTAGGCCACCAGGAATCAAGGTTTTAAAACGTTTATCTTGACTTCTCAAAGTAGCTTCCGGGGGAGGAAGGGTGAGTGACAATTTAATCTTTCCACCCTCACCAACCTTTACTTCCTCCTCTCTCTCCCACCCTCCCGGCCTAGAAAAGCCATCTGCTGTCAACTGGGGCTGAGCAGCGGTTCATAAAAAGCAGCTGGAGCAGCAGGATGCTGCAACACTCAGTTAACGAAAAGTTTTTTTTTAATGGAACCATTTGGGGCTTCCCTGGTGGCGCAGTGGTTGAGAGTCCACCTGCCGATGCAGGGGACACGGGTTCGTGCCCCGGTCTGGGAAGATCCCACATGCCGCGGAGCAGCTGGGCCCGTGAGCCATGGCCGCTGAGCCTGCGTGTCCAGAGCCTGTGCTCCGTCCGCAACGAGAGAGGCCGCAGCAGTGAGAGGCCTGCGTACAGCAAAAAAAAAAAAAAAAGGAACCATTTGGCTGCTGACTATTGGGCAATGTGGGTATGTGGGTGGTGGGGGGGGGGGGGGGTGGAGGGAGGAAAAACCCAGACAAGTGAATGCGCCTAGAATAGTGGGGATGGAACGGACCACAGAAGTGGCCAAAAGACGCAGCAAGACAGAAAGTGAAGAGCTTGCCCTCGGAGGAAAAGGAGAGTAGAGGCAGGAGACCGCAATGGAGAAGAAAGTGCTAGAAATGAGGGGAGGAAAAAAACAAGGAGGCTTAGCATGAGAGGAGTTATAAAGAGATAAATGGGTCATGCCTGGAAATGTTTTTACAATACACAAGTTTAAAACTAAAAAAACCTATCTCTATCCAAACAATGAATGTTGCCTGAGGTCCTAACGTCACCTCCCAAAAAAGAGCCGACTTGCACCCCCTTAAGAGTGAGCAACTCCTTGAGTTTTGCCCCTGGGCGCCTCTCGGGCCTCACCCCAGGCCTCACCCCAGTGCAACGTCCCAGCGCTCTCAACCCTCTACACACAGTAGAATTTCCAGGGAAACTTGTTAGAAGCACCTATGCCTGGGCCCCTGCTTAGGCCAGTTTAATCTGACTTTCTGGTAGAGGGACCCAGGCAGGGTTTAAAAGCACCCCGAGGTGATTCTAATGGGTAGTCAGAGTTTAAAATCACTAATATAACTTACACGGTAATGTTGAGCTCTATGAGGGTAAAGAGGGCTTTCTGACCTCCATGAAGGATATTGTTTCTAAGCAAAAATGCATTTAGGACTTCCCTGGTGGCGCAGTGGTTAAGAATCTGCCTGCCAATGCAGGGGACACGGGTTCGACTCCTGGTCCGGGAAGATTCCACATGCCACGGAGCAATTAAGCCCGTGCACCACAACTACTGAGCCCACGTGCCACAACTACTGAAGCCCACGTGCCTAGAGCCCGTGCTCCGCAACAAGAGAAGCCACTGCAATGAGAAGCCCGCACACTGCAACGAAGAGTAGCCCCCACTCGCTGCAACTAGAGAAAGCCCGGGCCCAGCAATGAAGACTCAATGCAGCCATAAATAAGTAAATAAAAGGAAAACACATTTAGATTCTAACTCCAGATGTCAGGCACAGACCAGCCCGCATACCCTGTATGCCTCCCACCCACCACTCACTGCAAGGCTTACTCAGCAGTGAAGGTGGGGGGCAGAGGGTCCAGTAGAGCATCCTCCTCCCGGGATCCCCCTGCAGGGCCTCCCCGCCGCTCCCAACGTGGGGACACCATCCAGTCACGTGTGGGAAACATTCCATAACTTGGGTGTTTGAGCAGTCAAGGGGCTCTTATTCGAGTTTGGTGAAAGCCTGAAAGGAAAGGGAGGTGGGGAGGGAAATGTGACAACAATAAATAACAGAGCTCCGTAAGAAATGGCAGAAGCTTCGAGTTAATAAATAAAGAAGACGCATGCCTGGAAATGGAGATGAAATGTGGCTTCACAACTCCATACTAGAAAATCGGCCGAGCCAAGATGTCAGAGAAGCCGATTTCTGGGTTCACTTGTGTCAGAGCCGCCAGACATAATGAGATTGTTCCAATCAAACCAATACAGCCATTTCTCCTGGGAAGAAGGGGAGAAGGCAGAGAATTTAGGCACCAGCACTACAAATTCTCTGACCTGGAGGGGCCCTGGACACCCCACCCACATGCAGGTGACTGAAGGGTTACCCTGCCCCACTTCCTACGGAAGACAAGCTCATGGGAAGCAGGACGCTGCTTGTGCAAAACACCCGGGAAGACAGTTGGCAGCAACACAAAACTTCATGAAATCCTTAAAGCCAACAAGACAGAACAGGCCAGAGGGTACGGCCGAAAACCTGTTGTCTCTTCACCTCTTCCAGCATCACACAATGTAAAGTCAATCAAATAATCGAATGACACAAGCAACGCCTAGGGAGGATTATGTAAATGCAGCCAGCTTCTAGTGGCCAAGCGGGCTCCCCTGAATCCCTTTCCGAAGAGACTCCCCGTCAGCCAACAGGGGGCGAGGGGGCCCTGGTGTCCGGGCTGATGAGCCACTGAACCTGCACACGACAGAATCTCAGCCCGTCCTCGGACAGCTTTCTCCCCGCCAGAGTGGCTGCTCCCTGACGGGCAACCGTGGGAGGTGTGGGAGGAGGATACACAGGCCTGCGCATCTGTCACCCTCTTTACTCCATAAGGGACAGAGTAGCACACTGTCATGCCTCGGTTAGTTGAATTCCTCTGTGAGTCAGGCTCTGCAGCTGCCGGGATGGGACACCATTGCAAGTCAGCCCAAAATGGGACACGTGGGGAGCAAGGGAGGCAATAGCCCAGGTAGAGGACAATTGGGACACGCCCCAGGATCCAGGGGAGCTCCAGCAACCTCAGGCGGCCCCAGGAGCTGGTCTCCCCGCCCCTCACAGCATGGGCTGCTGCTCCCATCATATCTCGACCATTACCTCATGGCTTCTGCCTCCTCCGCTTCTGTTCCTCATGGCATCTGCTTACTTGTCCCCTCTCTGTGTGCCCCTTGGCTTCTGGACAGCTCTAGGATCTCCCATTCAAAGAGTGACTCTTAGACAGAGGAGCTGATTGGGTCAGCTAATTTCCACCCTGTGTGGAGCATTCTTATTGGGCAGAAATCTCACTGCAGCCTCCCGCTGGCTACCTCTGAGTCAGGCACCAGGTCCAAACTGCTAAAGCCAGGGTAGAAGGGGCATGGGCAAAGCGTGGCAGCTCACACCTGAGGAATTCCCTGTGGCTTTGTCAGAGTCAGAGGGGGTCATGGGCAAACCTAACACCTTGTCCAGGACAATCGCAGCCTACCCTGCGACTCAGCTTTCCTTCCACAGATGCACGATGCGACAGCTCCTGAACCACACACTGAAGGTGGCGTGAGCAGAGCATGCACAGGAAAGGAATGTGTTTCTCTAAGGGAAAGAAGACCAGTAACTTTCTAATACTGAATATCAATGGTTCAGGTTCACGACTACACGGTTGAAAATCACTGGGGTGAGGCTGAATCAGTGCAAAGGGAAGAAGAATCGGTTCTTGGAGAATAATAGCTGACAATTATCGAGTCCTTGCTCTGGGTCAGGCTGTGCACTAGGCACTCAACCACTGGTGACATCCTGACATCACCGTGGGGCGGTGTGGCACACCTGTTTGCTGGCTGACCCCAAAGAATCCCAACCCGTTCTCCTCTCACCACTACCACAAAAGCTGAAAACTAATCTGCCAACTTCCCTCACAGATGGGGGGCCTTGTAGCCCTGTTCCGGCCAATGAAATACAAGAAGAAATCATCTGGGAGCTTTGGTGAAAGTTTTTCCTTTTTGGAGAAAAGGAAGATACAGCCCTGAAACATGGGCCTTTGCCCTATGCACCTTTTCCTTTTTTTTATCCTGCTATCACCTCTCATTTCCACCCCCTCTTCCTACTGTGAATGAGGACAATATCTGGAAAAACCACAGCAGTCTTGCAAGATGAGGCAACAAATATGAAGATGAAAAATGAAGCTGCTGAAGTTGTCAAAAGAGCCTTTGTCCCTAATAAGTCAGTTGAGCGGCTGCATATGCAAACTGATACAAGTAGTAGTATTACTATCCCCACCTTACAGATCAGGCAACTGAGGCCCAGAGTGAATAAGGATTGGTGTAATGGTCTGGGATTTCAGCTATAAAGGGACTTCATCAAGATTCAAAACCAAACCTGTTGATACCAGAAACCTAACCATCATGACATACTCCTCTCCCACCATGAGAAATCTTCGAATTGAATAGTCCATATTTGGAAGGTCCCTTAAGGACCCTGTGGCCCAATTCCTTTTAATTAATGGATAAGGCCCACAGTGGTTAAATACTGGCCCCAGGTCCCATTGGCTTCACCCTCCTGAAGTATTAGGGCTGAATCCTGACTCTTCATCTAGGGTTCTTTACATTGCTTTATGCTTTACATTACCCACGCCTTCTTTCCTGAGAACAAGAGACTCTAAATCCTGTGCAGTACCATGGTGGCTTCTCTGCTGCCTTAACTAAGGATTTATCATCTTGACTCACTTTGGACCTCTGACGCCACAGGAACCAAGACAGAAATAAAGACAATAGTATTGTATGTCAGTCATCAGAAAATCTATAAACAACAAATGCTGGAGAGGGTGTGGAGAAAAGGGAACCCTCTTGCACTGTTGGTGCGGATGTAAATTGATACAGCCACTATGGAGAACAGTATGGAGGTTCCTTAAAAAACTAAAAATAGAATTACCGTACGACCCAGCAATCCCACTACTGGGCATATACCCTGAGAAAACCATAACTCAAAAAGACACATGCACCCCAATGTTCATTACAGCACTATTTACAATAGCCAGGACATGGAAGCAACCTAAGTGTCCATCGACAGATGAATGGATAAAGAAGATGTGGTACATATATAGAGAATGGAATGTTACTCAGCCATAAAAAGGAATGAAATTGGGTCATTTGTAGAGACATGGATGGATCTAGAGACTGTCATACAGAGAGAAGCAAGTCAGAAAGAGAAAAACAAATATCGTATATTAATGCATATATGTGGAACCTAGAAAAATGGTACAGATAAACGGGTTTGCAGGGCAGAAATAGAGACACAGATATAGAGAACAAACGTATGGACACCAAGGGGGGAAAGTGGCGGGGGGAGAGGGAGATGGTGGGATGAATTGGAAGATTGGGATTGACATGTATACACTAATATGTATAAAATGGATGACTAATAAGAACCTGCTGTATAAAAAAATAAATTAAATAAAATTCAACAACAAGAAAAATAGTATTGTATGTCAGGACGTTGTCATGTTGACCACATTACACTTCAATGTATTTAGACGATATTAAACCAAGATATTTTATACCAGAAAATGTTACCTGAGAAGGACCATTATTAGTGGCTTTTGCAATATTCACTTTGGGAGCCTGCCACACAGTCCCTTAGGGAGAACAGTATTGCACGGCTAAAGCAATGGCAGGCCCCATCCCTGAGGCAATTTCTATTATCAAGCTGTTCAAACAAAACAAAACAAAACTCTCCAGTCTCCTAAGGATCACAGTAAAACAAAGAAGTCTGTTTACACTTAAATTTGCCATCTCTCCAAAGGGTGTCGGGCATGATGGAGACTCGTTTTGAAAACCCAACTCTAAGGATCGGTTTATTCTGCACTCTGGCTTCCTTTCAAGCATCTCTGAACTTTCCCCCAAAACTGCCGCCGTCCTATGATTGATGCATTTCTGGAGATCCAGCGGAACTTGTCTCTTCACATTATCCAGCTGTTCACTGCCTGTGGTTTTCACTAATGGTCGTTCCATTTGATCATTCCCTCCTTGCCCCTAACCTTCTGACAGTGCTCGAGAAAAATGGAGAATGCAGCTGGGACTGGGAGCCTTGCAATTTAGCAGAGTTTAGGATAGGAAAATGTCTTACATTTGAAAGAATATGGGGTCAAGGTGGGAAATCAGAAGAATCGTTTGTTCATTTATTCCACCAGTGTTTATTGTGCCCTCATGGTACAGCAAGCTCTGTGCTTAGCCCTCTAGGTGCATTCCCCTATTTAACAATACCACAAATGTATGAGTTCAGCACTAAGATCATACTCATTCTATTCTTCAGGGAACTATGGCTTAGCAAGATAGAATAACTTAACAATCCAGAAAAGGAGAGAGCAGGTAGTACAGACACACATAGGCACGTACAAACTCCAACACGTAGCAGAATATATTAGTTAGATGATCTAAATGTCAGGGCCCAGCTAAAGAAGAGATTGCACCCCAGCCTCAAAGAGAAGATTGCGTTTTAATAAAGTTCTACAAGATGAGTAAGATTGCAGAAAAATTATAATGATAATAGGGATCCCAGAAGAAGAGACTGCATAAGTAAAGGGGAAGAGGCAAGCAATGCAGACGCATTTGGAAACGGTGAACCATCCAGTCTAGGAAGAGCAAATTTGTGCAGTAGAGTAAAGGCGTTAGGACTGGGCACAGGTCACGTAAGACATAGAATATCTAAATCTGGAATTTATCAGTATCACAAAAAGAAGCCACTGCGGAGCTTTGGGGAACCAGGAAACCCTCCCAGGCTGTCTTTAAGTAAAGTGTATTTAACAGTAATACGAATATGGAAAAGGAAAGAGGCTGATAGCTGGGAGCCTGGGCAGCTGCAACCACAGGACCCTACGGCAAACAGTGAAGATCTGCACTGTGGTGGAAGGGGTGGGAATGGAAGGATGTCTATACAGGCGAGAAACGTGATAAATAGACCAGGCCATCAATAAGTGGGAGAATGAGGTGTCAGGAATGATTCTGATGCTGAGTGCCCTCAACATACATTCAGGCAGGAGATGCTGAGCAAAAAAAATTACAAGGTAAAGAGCTTGCAGTTAAAAATGATACCTGGCTAGCAGTCCCTGCCTCCACTAATTTCCTGCTAGACGTACAGAAGACTACACACTTTCAAGAATGAAACTCAAAAATAGCACAAAAATGAAAACAGAATTGTCAAAATGTGGAAAGAATTTCAAGTGACTCCAGGATGGCTGAAGGCTGATTCAGAGAAACAGTGAGTGGCCAGGCTGTCCTTGCTGTCCTGAAGCAGTGAAGCCCACACATGGCAAAGAAAGCCAGGTGGACCCTGGCACTTCCCCACTGTCTGCCCTTCCTCAAAGGCCCAGGGTGATTGCCCAAAGGAAAACTGGTTAACTGTCACTCTGTTATGTGAGTGTTTCTTTTAAGGTGCCAGCATGACACGCCAATCGTCTGTTCCCCATCTTGTCCTCTCTGACTAATCCCATCCAACCCAAATCTTCTATCACATCTATGGACTGAAAACAATAAGCAGGGAGTTGAAGGGGTCTATCATGGTGCTTTGCATCCTCCAGGATGCAGCCCACACACTGAAGCCATGTTAGCAAGAGAAAAAACTGTAAGAAATCTAACAGCAGGGCTTGCTGGAGTTGTTCATCTGCATGAACATCCTCAGTTTCAAAGCGTCAGAGAATCAAGCAGTGGGATGAGAGGATCCCATTTCTATACAACGGAACCACAAAATCTGTTGTCTGTTGACAAACCTCAAATCCAGGGGAACCTGTCTAATCTAAAGATTAATAAACAATAAACTAAATAGGAGGTCTATGAAAAAAGTGCCAAAGCTCCAGAGAAAGGGAACAATATCTTAAAGATCAAGAAGATGAACAGACCTTTGAAAATAATCTACAACTGAAAAAAAAAGAGAAAATACTATGAAACGTTTTTGTATCTTCAATAGGACCTAAGAATATGTGGCCTCTCTGAGACAGAAGCAGAAAGCCAAAAAGCTGAACTGAAGGAGCATGGTGAGATGAAAAGACAAGACGATGGAATGCATGAGCCAGATGGTAGGGGAGCTGGGTGAGGCAAGGAGGCTGACATTACAATAAGAGAACTAAAGTCATCACTGAAGACAGTAAAATAGACCGTGGGAAATCTAATCAGTAACAAAGATTTGAAAAGCTCTCCCGGAATAGGGGGAAAACGAGGCGGAGGTCAAAAACTTTGTTCATTTTCTAAGGCAAAAGAATAGGTGATATATGCAGAGGACAAAGAAAGGAAATTCAATGCACCAATAATAGGTGTTACCAAAGACAGAACCAAAACACAGTGGGACCAGAGCAATGAGCATGGATATAGTTTGGAAGCCGTAGCTGTAAACATCTCACAGAGGAAATCTGCTTAATTTCTCTGTGTCTCAGGTTCTTGTCTCTGAAATGGGGGTTTAAAGCAATAGGCGGAGAATTCTGATGACCAGTAAAGGAGATGCTATATGTAACGTGCTTGGCTTCAATACTGGTACATAGTAAACATTAGGTAGCATCGGTTGTCATTTATTATTTCTCTATAAATAGTCCTGAAAAACTGATAAGCAAAGTTAAATAAATAAATAACTGCAAGCTTGAAGAGTTAATTCATGAAATAAGAACTACGAATGACATAGAAGCGTACGAAAAATATTCACCTTATTAGGAATCAAAGAAACTCAAATTCAAACAATGAACAACAACTTTTCTAATAACAGGTTAGCTACAGTTTTTTTCTTTCTTTAATGATAATGCTCTATGTTGAGAGAATATGCTTAAAAGAAGCTCTCCCTACCTTGCTGGTGGAGCTCTAAATTGGTTCAACCTAAATTGGTCGAAATGTATAGATCAAGAGGATGAAAAGGATTTGTATTCTGGCTATGGACTGAATATTTGTGTCCCTCTCAAAATTCGTATGTCGAAACCCTAAGCCCCCAATGTGACTGCATTTGGAGCTGGGGCCCATGGGGAGGTGTCAAAGGTTAAATGAAGTCATAAGGGTGACCTAATCCAATAGGGCTGGTACCCTTATAGGAAGAGGAAGAGACACGAGAGCTCTCTCTGCCACGTGAGGACACAGAGAGATGGTGTCCATCCACAAGCCAGGAAGAGGGCTCTTACCAGGAATGGAATCAGCCAGCACCTTGATCTGGGACTCCCAGCCTTCAGAACTGTGAGAAAATTAATTTCTGTTGTTTAAGCCACCCAGTCTATGGTATTTTGTTACGGCAGTCCATACAGACAAATGTAATCCTTTAAGCAGAATCTCCATTTATAGGAGTCTATTCTAAGGGACTAATCAGTGAAGTTGACAAGGATTTATGGAGGTGTCCTACACCATTGTTGAAACAGTTAAAAACAAGCTAAATGTCTAACAATAGAAGACTCTTTAGAAAAGTACTAAGTGCACCAGGTTTTAAAGCTCATTTATGATGCAGGAGAGTGATTATTATATAATATATTATATAATATTATTATATAATATTATATAATATTAATATAAAAGCAGTAGAGAAAACTATATCACTCTGATCCTCATTTCATTAAATTAGGTATTTACCAAGTATGTACACATAGAAAAAGGAATGAAAGAATATACACCAAAAATAGTAACAGGTATATTATCTCTGATGGTGGGTACAAGTGGGACTTCTTTATTTTTTGAGATGTTCTAAATCTCCAGCGATCATCCTGTATTATTTTATAATCATTAAAAAAAAGTCATTTTAAAAACAAGGCATGTTATACTCCAATAAAGATGTTAAATAAATAAATAATCTAAAAGAGTGGAAAAACTTTAAAAATTAAAACAAGGCATGTGAATCTTACTTCTGCCATTAGCTTCAAATAGTCTTTAAAGAGAGCCTTGTTTCTTCATGGTACGCTTGTTTCCTGCCTGTAAAGTTGTAGAGATATTATCAGTCGTTCAACTGCAGTCATAGCATAATAAATAAGTTATTAAAAAATCTGCCACTGCAGGATGGTGGCATTGTTACTTTATTAGTAACCCCTGCATTCTCTTTTAACCACAATCCCCAAACAAATGTGTATGGTTTCTGCCTAGGGGTTTAGTGGCAGAGCCTAGCAAAATTCTTGCTTTAATCTTTAAGATGTAGCAGCCCAAAATCACAACAGGCTCCTTGGAATTTTAAATGTTGAAAAAAGTAATCTAGGTAAACATGAGTATGTCCTTGAAAAATATACCACAAATCAACCAACATGGAAAATATTTTGTGGAAGAGAGAAGAAGCTTGTCCTGTATTGTTGCAGAGGAAGGAACTAGAATCAAAGGGTGAAGGTTAGGGGAAGGAAGATTTTGGTGCAGAACCAAGAATTCCTTCACAATAAGAGGTTCCTTGCAAAGTAGTGAGCTCCTCAGCACCAGTAATGTGGAGAGCAAACACATCACTTGTTTGGAAGAAGGAGAAAAAGTAATTTCTGCATTAAATCTGAACCAAACTGAAACATGAACTGCATAGTCCTTAAGGCAAAAATAACCATAAAACTTCTCCAAACTGAGTACTTTTTTTTTTTTTTTGCGGTACACGGGCCTCTCACTGTTGTGGCCTCTCCCGTTGCGGAGCACAGGCTCCAGACGTGCAGGCTCAGTGGCCATGGCTCACGGGCCCAGCCGCTATGCGGCATGTGGGATCCTCCCAGACTGGGGCAGGAACCCGTATCCCCTGCATCGGCAGGCGGACTCTCAACCACTGCGCCACCAGGGAAGCCCCCAAACTGAGCACTTTTGAGAGAAAAGAGGCAATGTTAATAATTACACTGGGACAAGGGCATCCTAGTTAAACTGGAATGTGTGGCCATCCCTCTCTAGGGTCTCTTCTAACTCTTGACACTAACTAAAATTCTACATTCATAAACCTTAAGTCTTTAATCCATGTTTCAAGGGTTAAATTCTTCCAATGCCCACGTTTGAATGGTTTAATGGCCTATTGTAATGGTCAGACATTCTGGTGTGTAACAACATTTCTCTGAATGGCTGGAGATGGAGATGGGGGTAGAAATGCCATGTTTCCCCAGTAATTGGCCCTTGGAGAAAAAGAGAGGAGCGAGTACAGTTAATTGGAAGCCTACAAGGCATATGGCACTAGCAATCCCAGATTTATTTTGAGCTGCAGTTAGCATACCTAGATGATTAGTACTTGGATATTTCAGTGCTTCCTAAGCATAGCTGGAATGTGTAGCTCTGATCTGTTTTCCAGCTGGAAATGTTACAGACATGGGAAGATTTCTGCTTTTAAGCATCTTGATGTATCCCGCCTCTGCCTGGCAGGAGCTCTGCTCCGACAGTCTGTATGTCACTTCCGCTGTGCTCTGGGCTCAACGTAAGTAATTTAGACTGAGCTGCAGAAACGCCAGCAGAACTTCCCCAGCAGCAGACAAGCCCACCCCCAAGCTGATTCCCTGCAGTTTTATTGTCTGTGATGATTAGAGGGTCATCAGTTGGAAAAGGGTGAGAGAGAAGAGGTGAAAAGGTAGCTGATGTGATTTTAAATGTCCCTGCCTCTTCTGAATACCTCCCCATTGGCCTTTCAGAAGTACCACTGGGCTAAGACCATCATATTCCTATAATTTCCCTATGAGAATGCATAAGTGTTTCATTCTAGAAGTGAGACAGCAATCTATTAGTTATCAGTAGAGCTTGTTTTCCTACAATCGGACTGTAATCTCTCCCAAGGCAGAAATTCTTTTTATGCTGTGTGCCCTCATGGGTCAGGTGAATTTTGAGAGGAAATGAGTCCAGGAATGACCCAGAGATGCTCTCAAAGGCAGGCCAAGCTGGCGCCGTACAGCAAAGAACAGTGAGCCACTGGGAGATACGGGGCCTGCAGGGGTGAGGGGAGGGGGTAGAGAAAAAGCCTCTGAAACGGAGATTGAACAGACTTAAAGCAAACCACCCCAGATTAGAAATTTTGCCTGAAGCTTGGGAAATACACAGAGGGAACAAAGCGGATCTTCTACCTAAGCAGAGAACCAGGTCACATTTCTATTGGGTTGGCCAGAAAGTTCGTTTGAGTTTTTCCATAAGATGTTACAGAAAAACCCAAACGAACTTTTTGGCTGACCCAATAAAACCCAAGAGGATGAGCTCTTTCTAGAGAAACCTGTATGTCAATGAATGAGCAATCAACTTAAATTTCAAGTATACAGTCTTGGGCATACTTGTTAAGCTCTGGCAATTGGGAAGGAGAGAAGAATAAAGTACGCAAATAATGATATCTTCAACTCTTGGCACCTTCAAGAAAGCCAGCACATCCTTTGGGTAGCTGTACCACCGATCCAGCACCAAGCTCCTTCCGACAGTCAAAAGCAGAGAAACTACTTTTACAGGTGAGCAAAACTGAGATGTTCCATGGTCACCCTTGACCAGTTCAACCAGCCTCAACTCTAAAGCTTTCAGAATGTTAGCCAACAAGACAGCAACACCAAAGTTCCTGGAATGAAGCCAAGCTACCAGTTGAGGGGGGATGGTCCATCTCTGAACACCTCCCCGGCTGTTGAGCTGAGCTGACATGGAGGAGAGGCCAGCGGTAACTGTACAGCTTTTGTGAGGAGCGTGAATCAGGACAGATGCTGTGAAGCCACGGGTGCACTTGCCAGGTGCCTGGAAGCACAGCTTTCAAGCAATTCAGAGCAGCCAGGCACCTCTGGAACCTGAGTGCCACTGGCAGACTGGCGAGGCTCCAGAAAGAGGACTGTGCAGGCTCCTTTTAAGCAAAGGCTGTGGATTATCCAGAAAATCCAATAAGTAAGATAGGAATAACCTACCGGGACAAACGCGATTTCAGCCACAAACTGAAAAACAACCTGCCGGTGTCTACCAAGGCAAGCTCAGTGCACTGCCCACTTGGACCACAGATGGGGCCATCTTCATGAAGGATGCCAACAGGTCATGAGCTTCATGACACACTGCCTTCTCAGGAAGGATAAGCACGGTATCAGGAGGCAGGAGACTTTGGCTCTGGTCCCCACTTTGCCACCAACACGCCTTATGACCCTGGACTTTTCTCTCAAAGTACATGTCCACAATCAATAAAATAAACATCCCTACCCTTCCGGTTCCAATTAAGTCTTGTTTACAGGGATATTCGAGTAGGGAATGAGATAACAGTAAGACAATTATGTGGAAACTACAAAGTCGAATTCAAATGTAAGGTGTTATTATCATTTAATGGAAGGCAGGCTAAAAACTAAACAAACTAATGGGGTCATGTGCTCAAAGAGGAATAAAGAAAATCCTCGTTAATGTTTCCAGACAAAGAAAACAGCTTCAAATCATTTGTCTTCCAAACTATGCCTATTGCCAAGAAAAGAGCCTACCAATCTGTCTTCAAAACCATCCTCTTTATCACTTGAAAACTCAGGCAATGTGACTGGGACTGATGAGTCTCTTCACTCTGATATTTCCATCTCCACCTTTCTTCCCCAATCCTGTGACCAGAAATGGGTGCCTATAACTGCCGGCAAATAAATAGCAGAAGTGCCAGGTCCTGGTAGGCAGCTACCGCCCTCTCACCCCCAGCCCCCCCTCACCCAGAACATAGAGTCTCTGTAACTACACTGTGAGGCCATGTCAAGGCATCAAACGTAGTTGTTGTTGTTTAATGCCGTACTCTTTCCCCGTTCTCTTCAACATTTTCACTCATCTCTACTCTCCTTCCATAATTGAGCGAAGAAAAACTTTCTAAACATTCGTGACCCCATGGCTCCGAAAAACATAAGCAGTTCTATGAAGGCATGTAGGCAGCATGCCTTTTAGCACAACCAGAGAGTGGTGGCAGGAACTGGAGGCCTCAGATAATCAAACTTGCTTACAAATGCGTAGGCTCAGCCTCCACAAAGACCAGCTGCCCGGAGCTATCCATTTGTTGGCATAATTTGCACTGAGTCCCTGGCACACCCACTGTAGCTCTAAAAACTCCTCCTCCGTTATCTCTTTAGGCTTCATCATCCGTTTGTAAGATCAGGAATCATATCACATAAAAGCTCTGCACATTTGAAACTAACCAGTATCGTTTTTCAAGAGCTCTCCGAAAAAGAAAATGGATTATGCAGGAAAATTTTGTAAATGGAAAATATTGCATACACAGATTCTGAGGGAATCCAGGACATTTTATACAAGAAAGCAGATGGAATAAGGCGATATAAATTAGTGGAACTATATTTTGCCAACTGCAAAGTGACTCTAACTCCAAACAGAACTTCTCCCCAACTTGTTGATGGCACATATATTTGTCTTTAATTACCACCCGGTAGAATTTAGTGAGATGTTTAGTGTTAGATTCACAGAGTCTATGAAACTAAGGAAACAAGCACATAAAATTCTTGCAAGGTATTTACATTGGATGATAATATCCGTGCATATCCTATATAAGCCAATTAACAAAAACTATGCATGTGGCAGTTTTTAAGAAACACCCCATAAAGAGAAAGTATATTAAATACTGAACAGAAGGGCAAGACTTCACGAGCAGTCCTTCCTGTCCTTGGCCCTCTCGCCGTGACCTCCGTCTTGTCTCTCGGATGTTACGGCAGCTTCCCAGTGGAAGAGTCTTGGCCACTGGTTGTCAGGGTCAGAGCAGGTCTTAATCGACTCGGTCCTCTCTAGGGCATCAAGTCACGCTTAGAAAGATTTGTCCAAATTACCCTGCCTGGAGTGAATCAATTCAGTCACACTAGAACAAACCAACCTGCTAATTTACAAAGGAGAGAGGGAAGGATTGGCACAGATTCTTCCCTGCAGTGCAAACTGCGGTAAAGAGACAGAGACGCTGATGACTTCTTGGTGAATCTGTCCCTTCTCCATATTCCTGCCGAGGTGCTCAAGCCTTGAGCCGTTTCCCTGGGCTGGGTGAGCACGGATATGGCTTGACCAGCAGGCCATCGTTAACCAATGTGCTCCAGTAAACACACACCCATGACTCCCCAATCCACTGCCCAGCAAGGCTTCTGTTTGGACAAGGAATCTTGCTCAATATCTTAAGCCATGACTGGCTCAGGTCTTCAAAGCCCAAAGTTTTCAGTGACAAGCCACTCTGGAGTGTGGATGATGAGGGCAGATGCCTCCTATGTCTAACGTCTCTCTTCCCATAAATATTGGGTAGCACAGAACCGCAGGTCCACGCTAAAAGGCACAGGCATTACAAGTTGCTTGCTGCATTCTTTTTCTTTGACATGCAGTCCCTCTATACTCTTTCATCTCTGCCACAAAGACACCTTCATTCTCCTTGCCCAGTTTCAGATCTCACACCAGCTGTTACTATCAGGTAGAAAGGCTCAGGGTGGAATCGGCGTCTGGAAATATGTTAATTTTGCATGAAATTAGAGGCTGATGGCAGAAATGACAAAGACCGAAAGCTAGAGACATCTGTGCATTACACCATTCTACCACGCAGTAACATCGTGAAGCAGGAGCTGGCAGGAAGGTGCAGAGATCTGCAGGAGTGGCCAGGGAAGGTGCTCTCCACCACACAGCTCAAAGGGGCACCATCAGAGGGGATTGGGAGAGACAAACCAGGGAAATGAAACTGGCTAAATTAACTCAAATGTAGAAGAGCCTGTGCCCTAATATAGAGGGACGGTAAGAGGGTAAGAGGGACAGGACTCCCAATCCCTGTCGAGCAAAGCTTTAGCCCTCGTTCGTCCCTGTAGAGCTCAAGAAAGGATACAAGGACCAGTCTTTGGGAATCGCAGGAATGAGGAGTGAAAAGACAACACTTCCAACACATCATCCGTGTGCAAGCACTCGGTTCTGGGCTAAGCGAATGCAAAGATGTGGACTCATTTCCACTCAAGAATCAAAATAAATACTGTACTAGGCCCATTTCTGAACCCCTTGAGTCATATGCAACTCAGTGGCCATAGTTTGCCATGGAGCTCTGGCCTTCACAGCTCAACCAGCCTCTCTGCAGTGGCTTCTGGAATTCGGGGTGCAGTCCACCACAGGAGCTTCCCGAAAACTGGGCACCTTCAGACCCCTCAGAGGGCTTCTCTTCCCAAGAGTATTCCCACCACGACAGACCTGTACACTCAGTTAAAGGAGCAGCGAGGATAACTTCCATCCTAGAATTAAGCGCTAGCATAACATAGGGACTAAACCCAGTGCAGATCTGTAAACTGCATTTCCTGCAAAGTTTCTGGGGGAGAAAAGTGGGTGGGATTGTAGAGAGCAAACATAACCACATTCAATTACCTCAGAAGACAACTGAGAGAAATGGCTAATAAAAGTTATTACAAATCACTACACACACATAAAGTGCTTTACAATCAACATGAAGACTTTAATCCCATGTTGACTGTTCTTTAGGCTTGAAGTTTAAGTAAAAGTTGAGCTGAAAAGAGTGAGAGAAACAAACTTCACAATCTGTCATTTTCTAGTTTCAAGCAAAGACCAAAGAAGAAGAAGAAAACCCCAAGAAGTCCGTTTTTAACTTGCTGCTTATGTAATAAGAGCCTGTGAACTGCACCAGAATTTAATTGAAGGAAAAGTAACTGTAGGGGAATTGCTTGGAGAGCTGCCAGAAGGGTTTTAACAGCTGGAAGTTGAAAAGTGATTAATTTTGACAGCAATAAAAGCCTCATGTTCATACATAATTATGCTTAGATTTGTGGGCTGCTGGAATTCTTTTCTAGGCACTATTAACCTTTTGCTGTCCAAACTGGAATTTAGATACTTTAACTGAGTGCCTATTTTTATACTGAATAATAATGGGCTTTCCATGGCGTTTACTCATCTCAAGATAAAGAAGACTCCAGGGGAGAAAGTGTGGAGTAACGGGAATATGTTCAAATCCTCTTCTGAGTATTTTTAGAACTTAACACAAATAAAGACATCTCGTTTTACCCTATGCGGAATCACAATGATTACAAAAGAGGGGGTTCACGAAAAAGGCATAGCAAATAAAAAATGATGCTGAGGGGCTTCCCTGGTGGCGCAGTGGTTGAGAGTCCGCCTGCCTATGCAGGGGACATGGGTTCGTGCCCCAGTACGGGAAGAACCCACACACCGCGGAGCGGCTGGGCCCGTGAGCCATGGCCGCTGAGCCTGTGCGTCCGGAGCCTGTGCTCCGCAACGGGAGAGGCCATAACAGTGAGAGGCCTGCGTACCGCAAAAAAAAAAAAAAAAAAATGATGTTGAAGTGGTTGTCCATTGTCAACCAAACAATTCAGCCAAATTCCCAACATTAGGAAATAGAGACAAATCTGTAAATGGCCACTATAATGCTACTTTCGCAAATACTGCATAGACTAAGAAAGCTATTGATTAAATGGAGTTCTAGGACTGGCAATGCTAATTAGCTATAAAAGCTTAGACAAGTCACTTCATTTCTCCACGACGTCTCTGTTCCCCACATAAAAAGAGAGGGATAGAGCAGGTCATTGAGAAGCTCTAAAGATCTAGTTATTTACATCACCTGCTCTAGAATTAGCCATAGCCTGAAATTTCTCTGTTAGTCACCTTTACTATCCTCGTGCCAACCAGTTTGGCCAGGCAGAGTGAAGCTTTAGTAATAGAAAATATTTTCAATTAATTGAAAATAACTAATATTTAAATAATAGTGATTATAGCAGTTTCTAAGGCACAATTCTAAGAACTTTATATAAAGCTATATTTTAATCCTCACAACCCCTCTGTGAGGTGGGTCCTATAGGGTTATTACTATTATTATCCCATTTTGCAGAAACTGAGAAAATAAGAGGTTACACTTAGACTCCCTAAACACAACAGTCACCCAGTGGGAAAGCAAAGGGTTGGAGGCTCTAATGTCCTGTTGTTTCCAAGCAAATACATAGTATTGTGAAAACACTTAATTTGTGGCTTTAAAGGGTCAATGGAAAGAACAGCAATGAACCTAAACTCAAAAGAACTGAATTTAGTTTTAACTCTTCCATTTTTTCAATTGGACAGTCCATCCAATCACCTTGGACAATACACCAACTTCTCCACTCCAAATTCCTTGATTGTAAAGCACAGTGGTTGTCTAAATTGGTGGTTCTCAAGGTGTGGTACCCAGAGTAGGAGCATCACCCTCACCTGGGAACCTGGTAGCAATGCACATTCTTGAGCCCCACCCCAGACTTACGGAATCAGAAACTCGGAGCATTCATCTGTGTTTTCACAAGCCCTCCAAGTGATCCTGATGGACCCAATAGTTGGAGAACAACTGGCCAAAGTGATCACTAAATTGCCTTCTGATTCCCACATGCCACGATTCTATCTCTAAATGTCTGGTTTTGAGTCGCTGGATTTCAAACTGAGGTGATTTTACTATATTTAAATTCTTCTTCCCTGATTCAGCAGATATTCGGGCCTCTGTTGCCAGAGGACAGGACACCTGATGTTGGCTCCCTGGAATGACTGTTTCCTTATTCATCATCGGATCATTATGGAATTAAAAGGCAGAAAGGAATCGTGAATCTAAATAGAAAGATGATATTGTGAATGTTTTGTTACTTCCAGCCAAAGTCTCAGATTGAAACCCACAGTCAGAACCTCAGCATAATCTGAGTTCTTAATCCACTGCCATGTCCCACATGGGGGCTTACTGTGTCCTTGTTGCCGTCTGAGGCAAATGGCACCCAAGCTGTGATTCGCAGCCTGGAGGAGCTGGCCTGTGGTTGCTCCCATATTCTCAGCTATGCTAAAATCCAGACCTACCTTCCTCCTCTAAGTCAAGAAGGAGGAAACTAACCCCAGAGAGAATGTTGTACTTACCTCTTAACTTAACACTCCATCGCCATTGGGCAACTTGGTAGATAAACACGACTACTTTAAGCCAGAAGCCAGAATGCCCCACAAGAGACAATTCCAAATGTACTCAGGAGCCCAGATGTAAATGGGCCTTTGCCTTGTTCTCTTCAAGGAACCACCTGCTCATCAGAAACAGCAGAGGAAAACCTCTGAGTTTTTGTATCACCCACAAGATGAAAGTCCAATGCCTCCTGCTTAATAAACCTGCTTATAAAAGGAGAACATCGGGTGACCGCACACGTGATGGACAACGCTATGAGCAACAGGTGAGCAAAGACTGGTGTCTCTACTTCCTTTGCACTTCTCATGACACCTCATTAACATAAATTGTTTGCCGACTCATCTTTTTAAAAGATACTAGAAGAATCAAAGAGGCAGAAATGCAAACGCTATCAGAGTTACACAAATTTCTGAAAAAAAGTGGGAATTTAGGCAGGAATAACATATTGAGAGAAAAGGTGGCCACATAAAGTATTAGAAACTTGTCTGGAACTGTAGTTATGAAGTACGGAAGGCTCTACTCCTTAGAGCTGAGTAAGCCTAAGACTTCCATGTGGAATAACTCTGTTCTTTTGTTTTATGAGAGTGGAGAATCCCAAACATTTATTCTAGACCCTCCTGGAGACTAACAATTTTACATTTGGATATCAAAAATATGAGAAGGGCTGAAAAAATTTTACAAACCACTTCCTCATCCAAGTCTACTTAAAGTGACGTGTTAGCAGAGATTTTGCATTCTTTTATTAAAAATAATCTAGACAGAATTTTCCAACTCTGGACACCTGTGTCCTGCTGTGACCCCCATAAAGAAGTCAAGCTGACATCTTGGTATTTCTTCTGAGCTACACTGCACAATCTATGTAATAGGTACTATCTTACAGATAAAGAAACTGAGGTACAGGAGGCTTAGCCCAGCCAAAGGTACAAAACTAGTACACAGAAGAACTTAGATTCGATCCCAGGCAACCCGGCTCCAGACTTCATGCTTTTGGATAGTCAAGTCATTCTTGTTTTATCAATTCCACGTATCACTTAAGAATGCTTTTGGTGATGTAACAGAAAACCCACCTGAGAGTGGACCTTTAAAAATAGGAATTCATTTTTCTCACTTTGCATTGAGTACGGGGGTGAGCAATTGCTAAGGAGTTCAGTTGCTCCCAGTGTCCCCTGGAACCCACGTACTCTCCGTTTTGCTGATCCATCCCCCTAGCATCCTCATCCTTACCCTTTCACGGTCACTTCCAGGCATCACCTCCCACGATAGGGAGGCAGAATAGGTAGGAGAAAAACTTCTTCTGGGGAGACGCTGTCTTTTCTTTGGAAACTTAGCTTATTTCAGTAGACGTCCCCTTACATCTCACCAGCCAACACAGGGTCACATGCCACCCTTCAACCAACCAGGGGCCAGGCAAGATGACAGTGTCATAACTGGTTCTGATGAATCATGATTTATATTTTGGAACTGGGAAAGAAGTTGAACCGATGGGTCTCTACCTAGCTCCTGAATAAACTGGACTTCTTTCACTGGCGAAGAAGAGTGAGCAGGAGGGGGGATGAGCATTGGGTGACGGTGAACAGTGCCTGCCATACTCCCCTACTTGGAGTTTTGGTTGCTCTTTATTGTTCAATTCCTCACTTATTTGAACTGTGGAAAGGCACTGTGCTGACAAGTATGAATAAAGATAAAAGATATAATCTCTGTATAATTATCAGTCACTCAAAGTCTTCATTTGAGAGAACCGATCTCATATCCAATTTTAAACAAAGGGGTGAAAGAATTTAAATCACGTATAGCTGAGTTGGCAAATGGCTGTCAGGAGAACCCAGTAGGCCTTCCCTGGGCTCTGAGTACACAGCAGGTAGAAAAGATTACGCCTCAAGGTACCGTTCTTAGACTGTAAAACGACAGACAGCGCAAGGCTTCTGTATGTGCTTAAAAATAGAAGACACTTTCAGATGTTTGAGGCATTGGGCACACAGAGTTGGCTTCTACCCAGATGTAATTATAGCATAACCTGAGCCTCTCCAAGTCTCAGCTCCACTGGCTGTAGAAAGGAGCTTTCGAGAGTAATGACTCAAAGCTCACTGGCACCTGCACCCCTGGCCCCCGCTCTGTGTTTGCGGAGGTTCCACTGGGCTCTCACGTGTGCACACAGACAAGTCCAGTCCCTTTGGGCCTGCTCCCTGCTCAGATTCCACAAAGCCACACATCGTTCTGGAGCACAGCAGGGGAGAGTAGCTCTATCCTCTCCCCTCTGTCTTTGCCCCCACTGTTAGAAGGTTCTGGAAGCAGTCCTGCATGTAGTTTCGCTCTCGCGGGAACCCAGATATGTGTCCATAGGGCTCGGCTGGACACAGATTCAAGTGCTAGTGACTGTGATAAACTCACTACCTATTCTCTTCCCAAATATTACACCTTGTTACTGTCTTACATCCTCCTGTCTCTTTCTTCCCTTGGGACAAATCTCTGTTCTAGGAACTTATTCTTAGGAAATGACCAGGCCCATGGCCAAGAATATGTGTATGGAATCAATTACAGAGCTCTTCATCCTGGTTAAAAAAAAAAAAAAAAATCCTAAATTTATCAGCCGTAGAGTGGTTAAATTAATTATAGCACATTCATTTTGAAGAAGAATAGGCATCCATTTGAAATGATGAGGCAGATCTATATTTATTAACATAGATATTCATGATATATTGTTGAACTGGAAAAAAGTATAATCTCATTTTTGTGAAAATATATACACATGCTCCTGTGAATGTATGTGGATTGATGTGTGCCCACACTCACAAAGAGAAAATAGAGGTTATCTTTGGAAGGCAAGATAAGGGTATTTTTTACTATCTTCTTTACATCTCTCTGGACAGCACATATTTTTACGAAAAGCATGAATTGCTTTCCCAATCATAATCATAAAAAGATAAAGCCATAGCCATTTTGAAAAATAATTCTTTTAGTAAAATGGGCTTTAGTCACTGATGCATTCTTTAGAGTAAAAATATGGGCAGGTATAAAATCTCCATTTAGTGAGATTATTTTAATAAAAGGAAGGCTCAATCATTTGCTGGATATTCCTGGGTAACGTGGAAGAATATGACCCTTGACAGAAAGATGACTACAACCATACATCTCCCCAAAAATACCACGACACTGGTCAGTAGCGCCATACCCCCAACACTGCTGCTCCTGGAAGCCTGAAAACAATGATTTCTGGAAAAAAAAAAAAAGGGTACATGGAGCAAAGCAAACACATGGGCTGCTGTATTTTGTGGTTGCTGCTTTTTAGTCTTGCCTCAGTTTTTTTCGGTTGGTTGTTTATCTTTTTCTAATTGATTAGGAAAAGCTCAAAGCTTAACAATACCTGGCATTTATATTACACATTTTTTCTCTGTTTGCCTTTCAAGTTTTGTTTTTTTGTTTTGTTTTGTGGGGGGGGGGGATTTGATACCATACAGGAGTTCTCGTTGTTCGCACCATCAACCATAACAATCCTTTCTTTTGTGACTCTTGGCTTTGGCAGCATGCTTGGAAATGCCTTTCCTACCCCCCAAAACACCAAAATTATTCACCCCTATTTTATTTAATCTATAATTTTCATCTTTTACAATTAAATGTAAAGCTAATCAGAATTTATTTTTGTGTGAGGCATGGAAGAGGTAGTGATGTAAACAGTTTGCCCCAATTGGTTGGTCATTTTCCCTAACACCATTTTTGAACTATCCAGCCTTTCCCCAATGATTGGAAATGAAATCTTTATCATATACAAAAACAAAACAAATGCACATATGTATCCTTGGGTCTGTTCTCCTATTCCATCATCTGCCTGCCTATTCCTGAACTAATACAATTACAATTATTATAGTTTTAAGCTGTTTTTTTTTTTTTTTTTGCGGTACGCGGGCCTCTCACGGTTGTGGCCTCTCCCGTTGCGGAGGATAGACTCCGGACGCACAGGCTCAGCGGCCATGGCTCACGGGCCCAGCCGCTCCATGGCATGTGGGATCTTCCCGGACCGGGGCACAAACCCGCGTCCCCTGCATCGGCAGGCGGACTCTCAACCACTGAGCCACCAGGGAAGCCCTGTATTTTATTTTTTGATAAGACAAAGTCTCCTTCATCACTGTTCTTTTCAAAAAACATACTAGCTATTCTGAAATGATCATCCTTCTCAATAATTTAGATTTCATCAAATTCCAAGTAAGTCAATTAAGATTTTTATTGGGATTACATAATTTATAGTTGAATCTATAGAAAACATTTAATATTTTCAGTGGGAAGACTTCTTTTCAATCTCCCTTTAAGATTTTGTAAATTTCTCTATATTGTTCCCGGATATTTCCTGGTAAGCTTATGAAAAGTTGATTTTTTTGGCCCACAAGTTGGGTCGCCTGTACCGTGTTGGAATCTCCTTATCAAATTTACAGTTGTAGGACAGACTTGCATATCTGCAACTCCCAGGCAAATTTCCTCTTCCCACAGACTCTACTTCTGTCTTCTTGAGGTGGCACTTCCCTCTGACCCCCACTATCTGGCTTCTGGTTTCAGAGAACCCACTTAGGCATCCTAATTCCCAGCATGCTCTGCTCCCAGGGCTCTTATTTACTCCCCACAAAACGCTCACCTCATAGAGACGGTAACTCAGCCCAACAGACAACCACAAGCTTAGCAACATAAAACAACACACATGTGTTATCCCACAATTTCTGTAGGTCAGGAGTCAGAGCACAGTTTAACTGGGTCCCCTGCTCAGGGTCTCACAAGTCTGAGGTGTCGGTGGGATGTGCTCCTTTCTGGATCTCGAGGTCCTCTTCCAAGCTCACAGTGCTGTCACAAGAATTCAGTTCCTTGTAGCTGTAGGGCTGAGGGCCCCACTTTCTTGCTGGCCGTCACTGGGGTCCTTGCATGTAGCCCCCGTCTTGTGCCCTCTCACAACATGGCGGCTTCCATCCTCCAGGCCGGCGGGAGGCTCTCTCCCTCAGTAATATAACCACAGGGCAGCCATCCTTCACCTTCACCATTCTCTACTGGCTAGAAGCCAGTCATGGGTACTGCTTGCACTCAAGGGGAGGGTATTATTCAAGGGTGTGAATAATTTGGGGGGGGTCGTATATTCCACATTCACAAGTCTTAGGGCATTGCCAGCACCCCACTACTTCCCAGTCACTTCTGAGATTTGGAGTGTTGACCTAAATATAACAAGATGGAAGCCTGAGTGGGGACAAGGGGAAAGAGGGACAGGTGGTAGTAGGAGGAAGGAGAGGAGAAAACAGAAAGCGAGGCACTCTGCTCCCTTCACAGCACTGGAAAGCTTCCTGTTTGACGTAGGCATTGGCTCTCCAAATCATGGAGGCACAGTAGAGGGATGACATAGCTGCAAGCTACATTGGTTATTCTTGGTCCTCTCCATCTGCCTCGTATTTATTGTCAGTTCCCTTATAATTCTGGAATTTGGTGGTTAGTTATTTTCCAGTGTTGTAAGTTTTACCTTTTTTTTTTTTTTTTGTCTTTGTATCTATGTTAGTCAGCGGTTAGGGAAAACCGCCAGCCTCGTGATGCTTTGAACCGGAGTCTCAACCAAGCCAGTCTCCAGCAGGCTTCCACTTCTGTCTTCTTGAGATGGCCCTGCTGCCTGGTTTCTGGCTCTTTGGGAGCAAATTCAAGGATGAATGCACACAGACTAGCTATCTGTGCCTCAGGACGCTGTGGGTACCAGAAGCATATCTGCACTGCTGTCAGCCATTTAATCCTCATGATAACCTAGTGAAGTAAATATTATTAAACCACTTTACGGAAGAGGAAGCAGAGGCTCTGACTAGACAAGTAACTTTCCCAATGTCACAACATTCGTAAGTGACAGAGCTTGGATTCAGATCACACTTTGGGCGACTGCAAAGCTCGTTCTGTCATGTCATGCTCTCAGGGTGGGGGAACGCCTCCTGGAATATTCAAAGGCCTTTAGTAATAATTGACACATTTTTCCTATTCTTAATTCAGTCTATAACCTCAGAACCCTAAAGTAGTAATGAACTACAACTTTTCTGCAGTTGGGAGTTTTTTATGATGAAAATGGACAACATTCTCACTTCTAGGATTATACCACATCGCCTTTGTGGCACAGATTTTATACCTAAAACAAAGCAAGTCAAGTCAGTTTTTGAGGGGTCTGATAGTCATACTGGGGCTTTCTCCTCAGCCACAACGTGAACCCCTTGTCTCATACCTCCCTGAAACAAGCCACTCTAAACACGAACATAAGCAAGTCACAGGTAGACTCCCCGCTTGGTTCCTTCAGGAAACTCTTTAGGGGACAGTGCATCCTGATGGGAAAGGACACGGATACTGGATTCAGAGTGTCTGGGTCCAAATCCTGGGGCTGTGTGCCCACCAGCTGCCTTGGCAGGAAGGTCATGAGCCCGATGGTGGGATTATAATAGATGCGCACTAGGTATAAACTCTTAAATAGCCAATGATACCAAAATTTACAAAGACGTCTTATAAAACAGGAGACCACACAGCATACCCATAGGTGGAAGCAGAGACTCCCCAGGTCCCTACCATGTATCGCTGCAGACCACAAGCCCATCCCCTCTGACTGCCTGAGCTCCGTGCCTGCCTGCTAACTAGGTACAAGTAATTACCTGAAGCAAACCCCAGCACATTCCTAAGTGTTTACAGATCAGCAAAACCCATTTCTCTGGCATACTAGCCTCATTAGGCTCAAGATTCAGACCCGCCTTGGGTCCATTCCTGCAGCAATCTTGGGCAAGTCACGAAATGTGGCCCATCATCCACTGCCACTAGTACAGTAGTTCTCAGATGTGGTCCTGGGCCAGCAGCGTCCATATCATCTGGGAACCTCTTAGAAATGCAAATTCTTGGGCTCCACCCCAGAACTACAACATCAGAAAGTCTGGGGATGAAACCCAGCCCTCTGGTTTAACAAGCCCTCCAGGTGATTCCGAGGCCCACTGATGTGAGAACCCCTGCTCCAATACCTGGAGTTGTGAGAATGAACTAAAATCATGCATCTGTTCTGCTACAGTGTGCCTTTCTGTAGCACGAATCACCCCATCAGTGATTGGTTACAGAGGAATGATGCCAAGAGAATGTGAAAACTGCACACTAAAGTGTGATATTGCACTGTGAAAACTGCACATTGCTTTTCACCATATCGAAGGTGGGTTTTCCTAAGCAAGAGGAGGTGGAATAGCACAAGTGGAACCATGACCTTGAATGGAAAAGGAAAAGGTCAGGGGCTCAGCTGCTACATCATCAGCAGGAACTTTTTTGCTGTTTTCCAGGAAATGTAAGACTAGCACCTGTCTCCAGGGCTATCTTCTCCATCAGCCCACCCCAGCCTCTGAGCTCTCAGTGTGTGCGAGGTTTTCCTGCCTCCTGTGCTCTCCTTGACAGTAGCTCCATTTCCTCTGCCCCATCTCTACCCCTGCCAGCGCTGGTCTAAGAAACAATTACCAGCTTCTCAGCTCTATTACTTTTGTGGATTTTAATATCCCTGTGGCAGCTTCTAGCCACCCAGGTGCTGTCAAGGTGGTCCAAGCGACCTCCCCAGGTAGCAACGACTGCTTGGGCTCATCAGAGTTGCACGGGATTTGAATGGTCTATCTCGGCCCTATTTTTTCCCATAAATCCTATTATTTTTTAATACGGAGGTTTGCAGATGGCAAGATTTTCTGGGAAGTGTTATTCTGTGTTACAAGCAGAAATGCCTGTATATGTAAAGTCCCTGGCGCATAGTACAGACATAATAATTCTTATTATTAGTCTATGTCTGCCACACTTTGTCCTTGAAATGCTGACAAAAAAAAAAAAAAAAAGGAGCCAAGAAAACCCTGCAGTGACAACTCCAGTGCAAAGCAAAGAAGCACCACGATAATTTTTATAATGAAAGGGTGAAGTTCTTACCCTCTTTGGCTAATATTTTGAATGACATTCATTTGGAGCAATTCCTTCTGCTTTGTTTTGGTTTTTTTTCCCAATTTGAGCAGCTTTTTCTAAGACATGGGGATATTTCCACTCCTATGCACTTAAATCCTTAATTACACTCAATCTCTTTCTTTGTGACTCTAGAAGATCAGGCACTCATTCTTAAAAATAGCCAGGTGGAGAGTAATTATCTTGGCCATAATTCCTGATGTTTACAGAATCTCCAGTCACCTCTGCTGGCAGGGACTAGTTCAGTCTCCTCACCTGACAAGAATGGGAACTGAGGTCTGGCTCAAGGTCTAACAGCCAGCCAAGTGTCCTGGCTCCTAATTCAGTATTCTGTCTCTTAATGTTTACTCTCTAGTCATGCCCTGCCTTATGAGGTCACTTCTAAATTGTTTCCTTAAACACGGGGTCACTGGTCAAAACCGGTAATCCACAGGTCAATTCTGGCCCACAGACATGTTTTGTTTGCCCATGTATTATCAAAAAACTGAGAAATTTCACATTAAAAAAGAAAATTTAGCTTCATTTAAAGATTCAGAACATCTGGCAACACTGAGCTAATATTCCCACATGGCAACAAGCAGCTAGAGCTAAAGAGCATCTTCGCCTTTCAGCCAGGATGAACTCACTCAATCGTGCTACAGTCTCTACCACTCCCTGTAGTTTTACCCACATACACACACCTATCCTCACACAAGCACACACGTTCTGTATTAGTCTGCTAGGGCTGCCATAACAAAGTACCACAGACTGGGGGGCTTATACAACACCATTTGGTTTTTTCACAGTTCTGGAGGCTAGAAGTCCAATATCAAAATGTCAGCAGGGTTGGTTTCTTCTAAGGCCTCTCTCTTTGGCTTGGAGGGGCTATCTTCTCCCTGTGTCTTCACATGGTCTTCCCTCTATATGTGCCTGTGTCCTCTTCTTATAAGGACACAAGTCCCATTGGATTAGTCCCAACCTAATGCCCTCATATTAACTCAGTTTCCTTTTTAAAGGTTATTTCCAAAAACAGTCACATTCTGAGGTACTGGGGTCTGGGACTTCAACATATAAATTGGGGATGGGGGGCACGGGACATAATTCAACCCATAACATATTCCTTCCTCCTTCTATATGACCTGCTTGACCCCAAAAGCATTTGAATCTGCAACTGAGACAAGCAGTAGCACAGTTTGGTTTGTTATTTAACTTCCACAGCTCTGTGTCTTATTTCATCAGGCAGCCCCTATACGAAGTGCCTTAACGATGAAATGCATAAAGCACATTTCAAAGAGATGTAAAACTTTAAAGACAGCAAGACACTCAGAGACCATCTCCCGCAGTGGTTTTCAAACTATTTTTAAGTCACAGAACAAAAGTGAACTATTGATAGAAACTGATAACATAAAATAGCTAAGCTTCATTCCTATTCTCCAAAATGGCTCCTAAGAAAGCTCCAGAAGATACAGGGCCTCCCAGCGTGAAACATGATTTGAAAACCGCCGATGTAATCCAGATCATTCGGTTTATAGATGAGAAACTTAAGCTCATCCACATGCCCAAGGTCACAGAAAGCCAAGAGCAGAACAGGACCAGATGCCATGTCTCCTTCCCATGTAGGTTCCAAGGAAGTCATGGCATCAGTGGAACCGAACAAGATAGTTTGAATAACATCATCAGGACAGGGAAGTCCTGATATTGTATTGGTGGGAGGGGCAGCCTGGAGCCCAGATCTAGGAGTCAGAAGGCCCAGATGCTAACTGTGCTTTGCCAGTACGGGCTGTGCAACCCTGAGGACAGAGGGCTTGACCCCTCTGTTCCTCCCCACGGGGAGCACAGCAGGATTAGACCCCACGGGCTCTAAGGTCCCTTCCAGTGTCAAAATAGTAGGATTCCAGAATGTTAGAGTACTTCTGCTCATCTTTACTTTTGCTCTGTTGGTACAAAGGACTTCGTGATAACTTCTCACCCCAGAGGCATGTGTTCCAGTAATGGGCAGGCTCACCCTTCACACACCCAGAGCACCCTGCAGAGAGGCGTCCTCAGATCCGGTCTGCTGACCAGCAGGGTGACTTGAAACCACAGGGTAAATCCACTTCTCCTGCCTTCACTAATCGAGGTCGTTTTAAGATGTGCATGTCCTCCAAACCGCACGGGGCCCAGACATGATGTTTGCCTGCGTTGTTTTTTAGGAACTTAGAGTCAGCTGTGTCCAGTTCAAGCTAAGCCAGTTAAGACTGGATAGGACCATCCCCCCACACACACAACTGGGCATGCACGAGTGTCCGCTCTGTGACCTTTTGAACGTGCAGAGGCCCCTGGCCTAGTTACACCTCAGGGAAGGACAATTATTGCACTTTTCCCATCACCTTTCTCCACGTCCCCAACCTTTTTCCAATCACCGCTCCCCACGCCTCTGACCGCCCTGCTGCTTTATCGGTCATCCCGTAAATACCCCCAGCCCGTGGCTTTTAGGGGCAGGTGGGTTTCAGATTTGTTCTCCTGTCTCCTCGCTCGGTTGAGTTGTGAATAAGCTCTCTCTTTGCTGCAAGTCTTAGCGTTTTTGCTGCGCACTGGGCAAAACGGAACTTGAACTCTTGAGTCCCGCTTGCTCTCGTAGTAAAGAAAGGCCAAAAGTGAAGAAGGCATTCCACAGAAGAAATACTGCTACTGACCCTCTCTTTTCTCCGTAACGTGAACTAGGAAGTTTGCCCCCCAAGGAAAGAGGAAGAAGGGAGGGTGGGGGAATTGCTGTGCTATTTGGGAACTGTAGTTTACAACTCTGAAGTAGAAGGGGCAGGAATTTGTTCTCCAACTAACACTCCAATGATGATCTTGTTTCATGAGGTTGCCCATTGTGGACCATGCTAATTCCCCCAAGTAACTAGTAACTCATTTCGAGCCAAATCCTATGGCTCCAAACATCCAAACTTTGGTTACCACCAACCCCATGTTCTTTTTTCCCTCTTTTCTGACATTTCCAGCCTCCATGCAGGTAGCTGTAGCCGGAGAACTGAGTTCTGGCCAGCGGAACAAGGACCAGGTGTTCTGTGTCTCTTCCAGGCCTGGCCCATAAGAGCCTCTGATGTGTGATCCTTGCTCTCTCCTCTTCTGCCAGCAGCTTGGAAAGGCCTCCAGAGACAGGAGGACATGGCCTAGGGCCCTGAATGACTTCACGGAGCAGAGACCTACACCCACCCGCATCCCCACTGGCTTGCGATGGGGGCAAGAAGTAACTTTTCATTCTGTTTAGTCATCGGGATTCGGGAGTTACCTGTTTCAGTAGCTAGCACTATTTAGTTTAATACATGCGTCCTGTGAAGTGCAAGAAAAACCTACTTCTTTCCACTTGCCAGACCTCGAAATATGTGAGGTTAGTGCTCATCTAAAGGTGACAGGGCGATAACCTCTCTTCTCCCTTAGTAGCTTCCTCCTTTTGACTTTTCCCGATTCATGTGATTCCCCAACATGCTATCCTGAACACACTGCATCAGGACAGGGTTCGCATGGAAGAACTTACCGATAGTCTTTTTCTGGCTAAAGTTTCCAAAAACCTAAGCTTTTGATAGGTCAGAGAGGAGTCCCAGCATATTTAGAATATTTGGGAGAAATATCATCAATGACAGGAAGATGATGGGACCAGAGTTTCTCCACTCTCAAGATGGAAAAACATTCCACAAGTCTCAACCAGAGTCCCACGGCTGAATTTAAGTCTTAAGGCCCTAAGAGATCCGTTGCACCTTATGCAGTAACTTTTCTCCAACACATCTAGAGTGATACTAGTTATTTATCATTCTTGGGGGAATTTTAAAAACTGCTTCTGAGGACTGTTTAGATGAGGAATTCTATTTAAAACCTGCTTAGGGGAAGGGAGAGGAGGGTAAAGAGAGTGGGGGCATTGAAGGATCCTACAGAGCAGAGGGAAGAGTGCCAGGGAGCCAGCAGAATGCCGGGTACACGTGGCAAAGGAGCCTGGCCTTGCCGAGCGCTGCAGGCATCAAGGTCCGTGGGAGGAATAGCACAGCGGCAAGTTGCAGGCACCTTCGCAGAGATTCTGGCCCTCAGGGGCTCCGAGGCAGTGGGAGTGCACTCACTCGAAGGAGGGAGGCTGGCGGAGGGAGGCTGGCGGAGGGAGGGCCCGCTGTAACCCGTAGGACCAGTTATTAAGGATTCTATGGGGCAATGAACATCTCCATGAATACCTTTGAAGACAACTCACATCTAAAATTCCCACATCTTTTCACCCGTCAGGCCAGGTATTCAGAAGGCCTAAGATGATGAAGCCAGGTACTGTTCAGTGAAGGTTTCCCACTGCAAAGTCTTGAGATAAACAGCTTCTTCCCCAGGCTGATTTTTTTTTTTTTTCTTTTTGGCTTTTTTCCCCCCTCTGTTGCCAAAGAGCTTCTCTAAGACACTAGCAGAGCCCATCTTCAAATGCAAAAGCAGTCTTTAGCCCTCCTAGAAGACCCTGCCAGACTACCAGTGCACTCCTAACAGGATGGGGTTGTTCCCTCATTTTATGTCTTTCCAGAGGAATCTCCTTCCTTAATGTCATCACACTCCACAACTGTACCCAAACAGCAATTCTGCAATAAAAGTCAGGAGAAGGCTTTGCTCTAGAGATTCCTAATGAGGAACAAATAACCGTGCACAGGGCTGGCACGTACACTGCCGAGAGTTCATATTTAGCGGAAAGATTTTTTTAAATTAAGTAAAAAATGTTAGTTTTTCAGCAAAAGTCGGTGTTAACTAAAGCGCTCAATGTGGGAGTCACAGCCATCTCTCCTGAAGTGTGCACAGCACACATGAAATGGATAATTACATGTATAACTTGCGAAGGATTGCATTTTAATTGGGATGTGGGAACACAGGAGAGAGCAGCTCAACCCAAGTCACCTAAAGCCTTGAAAGAAGATTAAAGGAGTTGCACTGGTTTTGTTCTGGTGCTGAGAAAGCTAAGGGAAAGCTACGTAGCTGTTTTCAAACGCCGTAAAGTTTAGTCCCAGCACACGGTTCTTCTGAACTCAGGCCCTAGCCCTTCCCAACTCAGAGTGCTTGAACTCCTTCTGGCTGAGAACTGCCCTCCTAAGTGGAAAGTCGAGTCATACGCTCTCCCATTTCCCTGGAAGCTTCCCCCTGAGATCCCCATGTCGCTCCTGCACCACTATCTCCCCACCCCATCCATTGAGTTAGCATCATCGCTGACTCCCGGACTCCTACCCACCCAGTGCCCAGGGCCCTACCGAGCCTCATGCCCCACTAACCTGCCCTTCGGGATCCTCTTCGCTTCCTGCCTGTAGCTTTGCCACAGCTGCCTCACTGGCCTCCCTGCGTCTGGTGGCTTCCCCAGCCCACCCACGAACCCATTTCCACGCTGCCACAGAGCTCCCACCCAAAACAGAAACGTAAGGGTATCACTCCCCCACGTAAACAGCTGCAGTGGACTTTCTGCAGGCTTAGAATTTCTCAAAACAGTATTTTTTAAAATATCTGCCTTGGCTCCTTTTTGCATCCAATCTCCTTCGCTTTGTTCTCAAACTCCTTTACAACCTGACCCACGCCCACCTGCCCTCTCATTTGCTCCACAGGATACTCTGCTCCAGGCTCTTCCATAGTCACAATTCCTTGAACGTCCTGCTGCTTCGCCGTCTTTCTCTTGCTAATCCCGATGCCTGGAATGCCATTCTTATCTCCTCCCAGTGGTAGAATCTGAGCCATTTTCCACAGCGCGGCTCAAACATCATCTTCCCTCTTGGGCCTTCCCGAACCTAAGCGGAACTCCCCACTTCCTCCTGCGATTCCCATACCGCTCGGCCCTGCAATAGCACTTGTCACGTGTCATGATTACTTGTGTACGTTTTTGTCTTGCTCACTAGACTGTCAACCTCTTAAAAATAGGAACCATATCTTATTTATTTGGGTTTTCCCCTAATACTTTGCACAGTGTCTGGTATATAGTAAATGTTTGATAATGGTTGAATGAAAGAATAAGCTCCCAGTTCAAAGAGTCTCCAGTTTACCTAACATACCCAGTCTGGCTGGGATCTGGGAGCGCTCAGCTTGGAGGAAGCGGCAGGATTCCAGGAAAGGGTTAATAGGAAGTGAGCTACAATTGCCCATAATGGCTCCTGCTGGGCATACTTTTACATCCTAGTGTCTGGATCACAGCTGGCAGTTTCTACCCTGTCTATTCCTAAGTGTCATAACGGGAGCAAAAGTCCTTCACCAGCCACTCCGGCCACACCACAAACACGTGGGTTGGAAAGCAGGGACTGCCTCGTTCTTTTCAGGTCCCTATGGATACGGTGCCACCACTGATCCACTAGGATTCATCTGTGTGGGCAGCTGCCACTTCCGGACTGCAAATACACAGTGAACAGTCAGGGAGGGGAGGAGGGGAATGGAAAGGGCAAGTGGGGGAGGGCAAGAAAGAATTGAGAGAGAGCATATGGGCAGAAGTGCAGATGGAGGAGGGTTTGGTACTTGTTCCTGCAGAAGATAGAATGTATCTGAAAAGCAAGCGTATTTTTTTAAGTTCCTTTTGCTAAATATAAAATGTGAAAATCACCTATGGAAGACTGTCTTCCTTTCTGCAGCCAGGATACAGCTCCTGGATATATTTTGATCAGAAACCTCTAGATACATGCTTCACAAACATAATTAGGCGGGCAAAGCATTTTGACACGTGCTTATTTAACTAAGAAGCAAATTGGGCAGCCAATCTGTAAAAGTGTAATATGGTGTCTTTTTCTTCCTCTTGATCATTTCATTGATTGAACACATACAGTTACGCATGCAATAACAGTACTTTATATAGTTGGCTCTTTATAAAGAAATTTTGCCTAGAGCTTCACAACAACCCAGTGAGACAGGCAAACTGGATATTACTGTCTTGTCTCCTGATGAAGAATCGAAGGTAGTTCATTGCTCCCCAGCTGCTCAGTGGAGGGAGAGTCAAGACTTACACCCAGAACTCCAGCTTCCAAGACTGGTGTGCCCATCACCACATTCTCCACCTCCTGCCTCGCCAGGCTGCCAGCTGAGCCCCAGGCTACTTCTTAGTTGGAGCACAAAAGATAAAGAAAGAGGAAATGGGTGGTTTGGCTTGGGGTGGGCATGTTGACAAAATTTTTATAGTTTCCTGATCTTTTAAAACTCCACATTAAATACATGAATTATACTCCAATGAAGATGTTTAAAAAAATAAAATACATACATGCATGTCCAATCATCAAACCACTGGCTTATAACTTAACTTATTTTCTCTAAATATATAAATTTGGCTCTCTTGCCAATGCATGCAAGATTTTTGCACGTGGTTCCTTGAGTGGATCAATCTCTAGAAGCAAGGTCATGATTTCTGTCCCCGTGGGGGCCTGTAAGCTTAGTTCTGCAATGGCAGCCCATGATTGCCCTCCCTTCCGTGAGCCACAGGAAACCCCTGAATGCAACCCTTTTAACCAGGTTTTATCTGTTTCTCAAGTATCTGTATTTGTGGGTATAGTGATGACAATACATTACATTTACAGGACATTACAGCTTCTGAAGAGCTTTACTGTTTCACATACCCAACTCCCTACTGCCTCTCACCACAAGGTCCCGTTCCTGGCCATGACGCTGATGGGGCTGATAACACTATTTTAATTTTACAGATTAAGATATGGAACTTGGAGAGGTTACATAATGTGTCCATTTAACACAACAGCAATGTGATGAATCAGGAACTGCTAAATGCTAAACTTCCAATCCCAAATCCAGAACTCTTGCCAGGAGGACTGTTGATTTCTTTGCCCTCTCCCACACCCACCACAAAAACCCTGATAAGACGGGAAAAATCCATCACCATTGAAGAGCACAACTCAGAGCATACGTTGGACTACTGGTGAGGCAGCAGGGTCCTGGGTGGAAAGGGGACCTCGTCTACGATCCCATAGCACTCTGGACACGCCTCCAGGATGGAACCTACCACTCTGCTGTGACTGTATATCCACTTATCCATGCCTCTTACAAGGGAGTAAGAGTTCTTAAACTTATGCCCATGGGTAATTGATGGATCCCCTGCAATCGAATTTTTTGCTCAGATAGAAGGTCTGTACTTTTCACCAGATTCTCAAAGGAGTAAGAGAGGTTAAAAAAAAAAAGCAGCTCTGTTCTGTAAGTGCACCGACCTTGGTAGGTTTCTCCAGTACCTACCACAGTGCCTTTCATATCCACAGTGCTGGCTGGCTGGATGCGTGCATACCTGGCTCTGTGTTTCTCTGTCAAGCTCTAATTCCACAGCTGCCCCAACTACCATGCAAACTGAATGATGCACTAGACAGGACCCAATCAATGAGACAGAATCTTGGGAAGAAATATTTGAAATGGAAAATTTTTGTCTCTCAAGGGCTATAAAATGTGACGTGACGACGCACACTCAATGTTGCTCTTCCCATCTTCCCATCCGTTTACTCTATCACCAAGCAAAGAAGAGGACCCGAGTATCATCAAATGCAGCAAAGCATATCGAGAAATTACGTGGCATGTGATCTTAGTCCTGACTCATTATACACTTTACATTTTATAACTGTTTCCCCATCAGAATTATAAATCTCCGTACACACAAAACCATTCATTTTAAATGGAGCGTATCAGAAAATCACAGCTCAGCAAAATAGGGCTTCTTCTTGACAAATACTGAATAAGTTATACACGCACATTGCACTTTTAGAGACTGTCCAAACTACGGGGTGATTTGAGACTTCAGTCCCTCCTGAGCGCTGGACTGATTTCAAGAAGATAAAGTCAATGGTACCTGGCGTATGAAATCAAACACCCATCCTCGACTCTCTGGCTTTGGTAGATAAAAGATAATAAACCTGTCATAAACCAAGGCAAAGGGCCACCAGGGAGTGACAAAGCACTCTCAGGTTGAAATGTTGGCAGAACAGGCAGTGGAGATAGAGGATTGGTAAACATGCCAATCCTCCCGCTAACCTCGACTGAACAGGCTGGAAGGAAAACTGGCCGGGCCCTTCAACATGCTGGCAAGAGCCAACCCCTGACAGCCTGGAAAAGAGCAGAGAATGGGAGAAATGCGCTGGAGAACAGTGCTCTTCTGTCCTACCAGCACCCCACATCCCCATGGCCACAATCTGTCACTGGATATTTTCATGCTGCTATCAATAAGCTGTATACAAAAACTACCTGGAGGCGGACTCTGACTCTGGCATTAAATACCAGAGGGGATAAAGTATCCCGCCAAGGACACACTTTTACAACCCTACATTCCTCTACCTGTGATCTGTATTCTTTTCCTTGTCCGATTAGAAAGAGGCGGCAGGGTACAATGGATGGATTGAATATCAAATCAAAAGTCCTAAGGTCTGCTGTGTTTTTCCACCACTGGACAAAAGACATCCTAGGATTCAGGAGGTCAGTTCAGCTTATTTCTTACACCCTTTTGATAAGAAGAAGGAGAATTCTTTGTAGTTTATTACCTCATTTCTACATTATCTTATTTATCTTCACAACTCCGCAAAGTAAGCAGAACTGGTAGTATGGTTCTGAGTGTGCCGATAAGAAATGGAAGATCAGAGACTTTGAGTAGCTTGCCTGGGTTCACATAGCAGTTTTGAGAGCCAAGTCCCAAGTCTTCTGACTCCAAGTCCAGGGTCCTCTCCAACATAGTCTTTTCCTAGATGGTCGTAAGAGCTCTGCTCCCCCTTAAACAGCTGCTCAAATGCTCAGATAACCCTTATACTAGCAAGTCATCTTATAAGTGAAATGTATATACAGGGGACCTTTTAGCAATTTGATAGGTAAATCCTTTGGGCAGATACAAAAGGGACTCATTTGGCACTGTATTCTGTTCTCTCTATAATGGTCTAGAGTAAGCTTTATTTTTAGTAGTTTAATTACAAAATATAGCCACACTTATTAATGTTACCTTTACGCCTTTAGTGCAATTATCCAGTCTAGTCTACGGCCTTTGAAAAATTTTAAAACATTTGAAAGGCAGTACTTACGTAAAACTTGCATTACTCATTCCGTTCAAGAAATATTCATTGAATGTCTACCAAGCGCTATCCATGCATTAAGAAGACAAAAGTGGTCAAGACTAGGTCCCTTCTGTAAGGAGCTTAAAACAGAGAGGAAGTCAAATCGAAACAGATAAATGCATATACTGAACGAAGAAATACATTGGGACAAGGGCAGAAGGTTCTGAAAGCACAGAGAAAAGGCACTTAATTCAGTGTTGGAGGTCAGAGAAGGCTTTCCAGGAGGAATAACGTCAATGCCAATAATTCAGGAGAGTAGGATTCTGCAGAACTCTTCTAGCCTCAACTATACCTCTAGGGCCACTGGGGGACGCTGATCAACGTTTAATGAAGCACACCATGCCTTTTCCCGCGTCTTTGTTCTAGCCACACTATCCCCTTAGCCAGAATATCTTCTCTTGAATTTGATTCTGATATCACCTTTTTCATCATTTAAGGCCCAGCTTTAATGTTGCCTTTAAGAAGCTTTCTTTGATCTTATTTTAAGAAACAGAACTGAAACTAAAAGATTCAAAACACAAGCTTCAAGTTCTATGACATTTCCCTTGACCATTCACTCCCTCGGTTATATTATCCTTAATAGATCACAGTGTCCATTCTTTAACATTTCAAGGATAAGTCACACTGTACACTACTTGAGTGTTACTGGGGAAGCCTAAAGAGGGAAAATTACGGCCAATCCTAAATTCTTCCAAGGCTTGTGTTATTACAGCATCTTCGTCTTTACCCAAAGCCAAGGAGTAAGAGAGCCAAAGCTCTTTCAGTTCCGTTGGATCCCTGTTGGGATATATGAGGTAGCCTGAAGAATAACCACCATCTGAATCCTTGGCCAACTGGTGGCAAATCTGGGTGAAAACATGTCAACATGGCATTGCAGAAGACCTCAATTTTTTCAGTCTAAAATTATATACTGGTTCTTTTGGCCATCATCAAATCTTTACAAATGGGACCAAGAGAACTTTCTTCAGAGATACGATGGGGACTAAAGAGAGAAACAGTATTCATATTACAGAGTTTTGCAAACTCTCCGGATGTCCTAAGAATGAGTTACAGATGCTTAATCCTAAATTAAGAAGCTAAATATAATGTGGACTCTACAAGTGGTAATTTTCTATAATTTGAGGAAAACAGCTGGTAGCTCAATCCCCACTAGAAATGGCTGGCACCGGTTCTGCTCTGTTAAACATCTCTGTCAGCTTTTTATAAGGACCAGATCATCTAGAGAAGAACAACAGATTTTTAATAAAATTAATCAAGAAACTGTAATTTGAATTTTCCTCTGGACATGCAGGTATTAATTTATAACAAGAGAAGTAATAAGAAATCACGGGACCTGTATTCATATCTGTACTCATTCCACCGAACCATTTCTTGGCTTTTCATAGTTTGTATTATTGCCTTGTTCTCCTTTGTTTTGAAAAGAAACTTCATCAGTTTTCCTGTGGCGTGCCATTTTATCTCCTTATTCTGCTTGCAGTAAAAGATTGGCCTCTTATTAGCACAGCAACTTACAACAATGATTCTTTGTTCCCCCCCCCAAAAAAATGCATGAATAGTATATTATTAAAATAGAGAAGGAAGTGTGTTTCATTTCATTTGCTATTTACTTAGTGAATGTTGTCATGGCACTAGGTGCTTTACAAAAGACAAAGTGAAGCAATAACACAGTGCACTTGCTTCTTGCATTTATCATGAGGATCTGAGTATTTACCAAACTACCAAACGGGGACTTATAAATCAATTCACTTCAGGTAGGATGCAAATGTGCCTTTAAATTGATAGTCAGCTTTATGGAACCTCCATGTCACCAAGCACTGTATAAACTGCCTTGTTGGATCTCCGAGGGCTTCTGAGGAAAGGTGAAACCAAAATGGGGGTGGGCGTAGGAAAGATGATAGATGAGTTTTGAAGAAAAACAGCCAAAAAAGGTAATAGAAGAGAAACTGGGAAACAAAGCTACAGCAATGAATTTCATAGACAACTGACAGTTAACTCCAGATTCTAAATCAAATGCATACTTAACGGCTGTCAGGGTAAATGTTTTACTTATCTCAAACTGGCTCTTATCTATGTCTAACACACTTGTGACATCTGAAACTGTTTTTTCCTGCATGGGAGAAAATTTCTCTACATTTTTTAAAGATATGAATAACCTAGATTGTACTTTTATATGCACAAAGCTGAAGTCCGTTTCATCCTAAATAATAATCACATATAATCTGCCACACACCATCTTGATGTGAAGGTTGAAATCAGGAAAACCACATTAATTCAGATACCACTAAACTCTGCATTTGTGGGAAGATAAGCAGAAATCAGTAGAAGATTATGCTTGTGCGTTTTGTCATGGCCCAAAGAGGGTCACACCTGTGAGAGGCAGAGACCAAAGGCAATGGGCAGCTGCCATTTGGGGGACTCCACTGGGGACACAGGGTTGCCTCTGCAGATCTTCATGGACAGGGTCCTCACACCTTTTCTCTTGGGAAGATTTTGGTGAGCCCTAGGCTCAGAAATAAAATGAAGGCAGAGAGCCTACAGGCAAGTCTTCCAATCACTATTTCAGAACCAGGTGCCAGAGACCAAGCCTCTGCAGGGAGAGCTCAGCTTCGGCCCGAGATCTGCTGCCATCCACCACCAGGCTCCAAGCTCTCTGGGTCTGAGCTGGTGGCTGTGGCCAGAAGAGGTCTGTTGCCTGGGGGCTGAGCAGCCTCTTGGGAACTAGCAGCCCGCTTTGTGCCCAGGGCTGGAGGGTATACAATCTGGGTAAACCCCAGCCTGGTGGAATACCAGGCAACATTCTACTTGCAGGGAGGACCTAGGAGCCCTGGGGGACAGCTCATTCTAAGAGAGGAAGGAGACGGGAATAGGGCAGAAGAAAGTAACAGAGCCCTGGTTACTTTCTATTCAAAGAAGGCAGTGGGAGGTGGCATGGGCTTGCAGCATCCTGGCTGTTACACCAGCCCTGGCCCAATCCCGTGGGCCACATGATCAGATCCCAGGTGAGAGAAAGAGGTTATGACCAAATTCTAAGACAGCTGTCTCAATAAATGCTTTAGCTCCGTGGAGCCCACGCCTCACACGGAGCGCAGCGTAACATTAAAGGGAGGGAGGCCTCTCCCCGTTCCACAGACATTACTGCACCCTCTGAGCACAGCTGAGCCACCAGGGTCAGCAAGAGAGGCTCCGCAGCCAGAGAAGAAAGGCAGCCCTGGGGGTCAACCTCTCCCTCGGGACCCTCAGAATTACTCGAGGGAGGAAAGAGGACATTATTAGAGCAGTTTGAGAGCAGTTTGAGAAAATAGAGTGTTTGAGGTTATGTTTCAAATAACTTTATATTTCTGAACATTTACAATTTCCTCCCATCTGCAATTTCCATTATCGTCTGTTTCAAAACAAGTAAATGACAAGGGATTGCATATTTGTCTTCAGAGAACATAAGGAACAGGTAAGACCAAGACCCACTCCACAAACATATTTGGCAGGAGCAGAACAAAACAATGCAGCAGATTGTTGGTGCGGAAAAAGGTAACAGACTAAGATTTTAGGTCCTGCGTGAAGAAAGAAAGCAGAGCTTGCAGACCCTGAAGATCCCCAACAGGGCTTGCCAAGAAAAATAATAGAAATTTTTATTTTTGTTTTTTTTTTTTTTTTTGCTGTACGCGGGCCTCTCACTGTTGTGGCCTCTCCCGCTGCGGAGCACAGGCTCCGGAGCGCAGGCTCAGTGGCCATGGCTCACGGGCCCAGCCGCTCCGCGGCATGTGGGATCCTCCCGGACCGGGGCACGAACCCGTGTCCCCCGCATCGGCAGGCGGACCCTCAACCACTGCGCCACCAGGGAAGCCCTAGAAATATTTTAAACACTGGGATGGGAGAGGGAATTTTCAAATTTTATATAGGAGCAGACTCTATACAACCATTTAGTGCGATTTGTTCTCCCATTCAAACCAACATACTTAATTACAAATAAATAATTCGTATACAGAATTTGGCCAAATAGTAGATTTTTCTTTTAACCTCCTACATACAAACACCTATTAATGGTTTTTGACAAAATGATAATTCCAAGTCCCTATAGGCCCTCTACTGCCAATACTTTAGAGCCATTAGTTGAGTTACTATGGAGGCTTTAAAGTACTAGAACCACATTTCTTCTGGCATTCAGACCCTTATGGGGATTCAAACAGCTCTGTCCAGCCCTCAAGACCCATTAGGGAGGTGATACTGTGCTCGAATTCAGACTGCAAGAGGTTCCTCTGGCAGGTCAGGAAACCGAGTCCAAAAGCAATGCAACCCCTGAAAGCAGAAGGAGCTGTGCCTTTGTGTCTGGACCCAGCAGAGCACTCAGGAAACATGCAGCCTCCTCTTGCTCTGCTTGGTTTGCCCGAAAGAACCATACTGTTCATGATGAGGGTATCGTTTATGGACGATGCAAAGGCACCTGACTCTTTCTTCTGCGTCTCTAACTTGGCCTTTTCTGCTTGAGTCCTTTGCAGGTCTAGGCAGTGACCTGTGACGGCTGCTGTTCTCCAGTTGAGAGTGGGGACCCTACAGGGCAGGAACCACAGTAGGATCACCTCCATTAAACGCACAGACTTCAGCGTTAGAGAAATAACTCAACAATTGTATACGTGGTCCCTCTGCCAAACAAGATTTCTGTTTTCCTATTCTGTGCTTCCTTCTCCTTCCTAGTCCTCTCCCACCTGTCCGGGCCTCACTTATCTTCTCATGCTATTCCTCCCTTTAGTTGGGCCGCCCAGACCCCGCAGCAGGCTGTCTCCACACTGACACTCAGACCCGGCAGAAATAACAAGAGCCCTCGACTCGCCTTTTTTACTCCTTTGCCTGTAGCTCTCACCCTCCCTGTTTTATGTCTCTTGACTTGCTCCCAGGGAAGTTTTATGCTTTCAGAATGCTCCCACGTTCCTTATCTGTATCCAGTGAGTTAGCTTTCAGAGCCAGGAGTTGGGGCTTAAAAATTAATATGCTCACGTGGCAAAGTTCCCATGTTGATTATGTCGCCTGTTCCTAAAACAGGTAATAAGATAGATTCAGAAATACACAAGGATGTTATGGGTAGCGTAGCATCTTCTTCAACTTCTTTCAAACCCCCGTTCTTCCCCCGCTGTGGGAAATAGAACCGCTCTTGGCTTCTGGCTCTCATACAGAATTAGAGCAAGAAGCAGAACATGAGAGACCTACTATGTCCAAAAAGGGATTGGTCAGGATCCAAGAGTCCCCTAAGGATGGGATCTACAAAAAGCTGAGCGATTGATTCCATCCATCCACTGATCCATCTCTCTGCCTATCTGGCTGGCTCTCTATCTTTTTTACATGTATAAGGGGCATCGGGCTGTTGAGAATTAAATTTGTCTGCCTGTTGGACAGAGTTTAATTTTCTTGCCCTCCACACTGCCGTCCCTGGGGTTGTATTGGATTCCTCTCCTCTGTCCTACTCTGCGGATCGTAACGATCCCTATCACTTTGTACTGGAATTGTTAGTAGCTCTCTGTGTCCCTATAGACCTTAATTCTTAAAGGCAGACTCTTGCTCTCTCCCCACACCTTTGTAACCTGGAAGGCTGCCAAGGGATGCCCCACTGCTAAAGGGGAGAGACCGAGAACGCAGGCAACTGTGAGGATGTGAAAGGGGAGATGGAGAAGAATAAGGACTTCAGGAGGGCAGGCTCAGTCTGATGCACCTGTTGTTTGATCAACATAAAGATGACTTCCAGAAAAATCTTACCATCTACTTTAACCGTCTAGTTTTGTTTCAAATTTTAAGAAATAATGATGTAAATAATCATTGAAAAGCATCCTGGTTTAAAAAAGCACAGGATACTTGACAAGTTTGTACCTATTTCTGCATGCCTCTTCTCCAGTTTACTTCTTTCTCTTTTTCTGTTGATGTCAAGGATAAACCTACACAGGAACACTAGGCTGGCTGACTCGTAACACAGTCTTGACGTCTCAAGTGCATCTTAGTCTCTCTTATATGAAATACAGTCTCCTAGAAACAAAGGCAACTGGATTGTACCAGACACCTCTGAGACATGCTCACCAGACTCATTCTTGTTTTAATATATGTGTCTTAATTATTCATCGGCAAGACATAGAATAGTTCATATGAGAAGAGATCTCATTTGGATGTTAATTTGCAAAAAAAATCAGGAAGACGTTTGAATCAATTATTTTTGTAAGTTTATGTACATAAAATATCTTCTAAAATTTCAGAAAAATGTTGAATAAAATCTTCTTGGGAAGAATAATCCACAGGCCATAACCCTGACTTGAAATAATTTTATCACAGTCCATCTTCTGTGAGTTTGTTTAGCAATCTAAAGGGTGACATTAGACCGCATTATGAACTACTTATATACATCATTTGAGACGACGGGAAAGTAATTTGAAGAAGTTGGAGCCTGGTGACGAGTTTCCGTTGAAGTTGGGAAGGGGGTGGCAGTAGGAACTGAATTTGAGATAATTGGGGTTCTCTCCAAGGAGTCCAAATATTGATGAAGCTTCTTTGTTGAATAATTAAAGACGCTAACCTCAGAGAAAGATGGAGGGACGTTGTCAGGAACCCCTGGACAATTAAAAAGCCTGTGTCCTGGTCTAACAATCCACTATTTAACTCCATCTTCCTGTTCCCCTCTTTGCGCCTACCTCTGTACTTGCGGTGTTCCCCAGTGTAGGCACTGAGAAGGACAACTGAAAGCCTGGAGAATGAAAGAAAACCTGCTTAGGGAACTTGAGTCTGGCTGCGTCCTACACTACAGTTGTTAAACCTCCCCCTTCCTGTCTGAGGTGCCCTTCTGGAGAGCGAGGGTAACAAGGACCCTCTCCCAAGCGTGTTCAGGAAATCAACAAATGTTTGCCCAACTCTTTGAAGTTTATAAGCTCAGCATCTGGGTAAAGTCCAATTAATGCCTCCCTAGGAAGCCCTTTCCTAGGAGAAAAATGCAACTCTGGGCCTGGCTTTTCCTTCCCATTCATTCCAATCCCTGCTATTCGGCTCATGAGAACTTCACTCTGGTTAATCACGCCCCGCCTGGAATATTCTCCAGGATCTACTACCAAGAGATGTCAAAGTCCATTTCCAGTGTTCCACATTTGGCCTGGGTAACCCTTACTCCAATCTAAAGTGCCTCTTGGCAAAGCTGTGTGGGCCAGGGGACTTCTAATGGAAAGGAGAGGGAGATGTGCTCATTTCTCGTGCCAGTCCCCAGAGTACCGCGTTGTCCTAGAGGCATTCTGCAGCCAGTCCAGCAGAGCACCTAGAGTTTGTAATAGAGAATGGAGAGCGTGGCCATGGTGGCCTGGGAAACAAGGTCAAAGGCATGACCTCATCTTAACTAATTACATCTGCAATGACCCTATTTCCAAATAAGGTCACCTTCTGAGGTTCTGGGGGTTAGGACTTTGACATATGAAATTGGAGGGGACACAATTCAACCCATAACAACATCTAAGTTGGTGATTCCCAAATCCTGGTCCAGGGCTAAGGCTGATGGCAACTGCAACCTCCATGGCAGATAAATCTCTCCCAGATGAAGTCTTGTCCGCTGTGGTCCCGGCCTCACTAGATGACCCTGGCTCTTGTAGAGAGAGCTTTCTGCCCCCCTTCCCATCCCTTCCACCAGCCAGACACCTGGTCTGCCCCTGCCTGCTCTCCCCCAGCCCAGAGAGAGGACAGGAGAAGCAGCGTTGCGGGGAGAATGGCTCTTGTTTTTTGACTTCTCTTGGCCCACTCAGAATTTGGACCCAGCTAAGGTGGGCCAGCAGAACATCTTTCCTGGGTGCCAACCTCTTATATCACAGGATCTCTTCCAATTACTGAAAATGAAATAATACAAAGACAATTGTATTTACCAGGATGAGTGGGATTGTGCAGTCCTCGGAGAGCTTGTTCAAATAACAACAGATAATCAGTCTCCCTGATTGTCTTCAGAGGAGAACAGATCGGTAACTAAAGGATTTTGGTAATGCCAAATAGGGTTTTTGAGGTTGGGGCACCATTTAATAGCTCAGATCATCAAAGCCAGACTGAGTTCTCCCACCAAGTTCCTCCTCTGACCTTCCTCTACTCAGTAACAAGCACCCTGGGACTTCCCTCGTGGTCCAGTGGGTAAGACTCCGTGCTCCCAATGCAGGGGGCCCGGGTTCGATCCCTGGTTGGGGAACTAGATCCCGCATGCCACGTCACAACTAAGAAGTCCGCATGCCACAACTAAGACCCAGAGCAGCCTAAATAAATAAATATTTTAAAATAATAATAATAACCACCCCTCAAAAAAGGCTGAGTGTAAGTATTACCAGGGTGAATGTAGTTCCAACTTATGTCATAGCCTCAGGTACCCCAATTACCACCCCACACAGGATATTCCAAGTTCAGTGAAATAATACTGGGTATGATGTTTCCATTTGCATGGAAATCATTATGAGAGAATGGATTTTTCGCACTGAATCTGATTTTTAAATGTACTTCCTAGAAGCTGGACATTTGGGCTCCACTCCATATCACAGAACATAAATCTTCAAATCAACAAACTTGCAACAAGAAAACAAGTATCTAAAAGGTGACATGATTAACCAAAATTATACTTAATCATTCTACATTCAACAATTTTAAATCTGTCTTTCTAAACACACACATGGGTTTATAGTTATTGACCACAGGGCTTAGGAAAGATGGTCCTGCTTCCTACCCTCTAGGGTTATGTTGTCCTTTCATATGTGAAACGATGATGAGAAGAAATGATAGTTTGTTTTTAATGTCCTTACTTGTCAAAAATAAAAACTGGCAATCTTAGTGATCCGTCCCCTCCTCTATACACACATACACTCACTTATTTTTTTTCTTCACTGGGCTCTGATATCCAGACATCTGTAAACACTGGCCAAAATAAACGGAAACAAAAACCCAGAGATGGTTCAGATGATACTCTCTACTGTCAAAAAGACTTCAGTAAGTATGAGGAAGTGAGTAAAATACTAGACCTGATCAAGACATTCCTCCTGAACACACAGCCCTGCAGAACTCCAAAAACATCGTTTCTCAACCCCATCTAAAACAGAAACTGTCTGCGATGCACGGGTCTTTATTTCTGCCCTTTGTTCCTTGCTGCTACCATGAGCTTTATGTACACTATTTATTTCTCTCTGGACTGCTGGCCGGTGAGTAGACTGTCTCAGACTGTCTAGAGAGCAGGAAGCAGATGGAAAATAAATACAGTTGAGGAGCTCTGGGGGCAAAGCTACAGACAGGACAAGAAAGCCAAGAAATAAACAAACAGGAAGGAGACTGATCTTTCTGCCTTTCATCCCTGGCTCTGATAGATAAGACTTAAACAGCAAGACGTCGACTGGGCTCAGTTTCAAATTCTACCCAGCTTTTACTCCGGGGTAGTTTTTCCCTTTGAAAAAAATCTATCTCTGCATTTTTTTTAAAAGGATGATCAAAATAAGCTCTTAATAAACGATTACAACTCATTTCAAATGCTATAGCCATTACTACATCAGAGACATATAATAACGCAAGAAGCAGAAATCAACTTCAGCACAAACATTGCACGTGTATACAGTGCACATGTGTTAAAGGTAGAAACACTGACTTAGATGAATCTTACATGTATTGAAGCAGGGCCCAAGTCTTGGAATGATTCTGAAGTGAATGGAAACCCTGACTGTACTGCCTTCATCATACTTCATGTGTCTACTGTTCCTCATTCTTCCCTTTCCTCTTGTCAAATCCAGCTTTAATGACAGAATCTAAAACCAATCATTTACACCCCAATGTTTTTTAGTCTGAGCCTCTGTTTCCTCATCTGCAAAATGAGAACAATACCAAAACTACCTTCCTCGGAAGATTTCTGTGAAGCTTGACTGTGGTAAATGGAAAGCTCTTGGAACAATGGCCAACACTAGCTAATATTAGTCCTTTCACTGTATGGTCAGAAATTGTTAACGTGGACATATATATGTTCCTTGATACTAAATAAATGAAATTTTAAAAGTAACTGGCTCAACAGAAAATAATAAATAATTTAAGAAACCTCTTATTTCTTAAGGTCACCATCTTTTTACAGAAGTCTCTCTCCATGATCATTTTATACCATATAAGACTATCTTGGTAACATTTTTTTAAGTATAGTGTTTCAAAGAATCTTCAAGAAAAAATACATATAGGACAAGAAAGTCTTTTAAATTTTAATATTTTTTTCCAATATAGGCAATTATCACCTGTTGTTACTAATCTAAAACCTCAATTCATTTAGTATATTCTAATTCAATGCATGCCTTACTTTCCATAAAATCTGTTTCAATCTCTATTATCCATTTTAAAATGTTATTGAAGAAGAAGTTTTTTGAGCGGAAGGAATGACATTCAATGAGTTAGCAAAGGGTGAAAATAGTTGACTTCATCTTAAAATAATGTTTACAACACTTCACAGCTACAATATGGCACAGTGGCCAGCAAGAAGGAACCCATGCCTATTAGACAACGTTTTCTGGCTTTGGCAAGTCGTGTGTCTTACTGTCACTCTCGGCAATTCGACAAGATACACTTTGATCTTACCTCAACCCAGTGCATTTAAATGTCAAAGGTATCATAAGGATTGTAAGGGAAGAGGGGAAGGGTGAGAAACTCTTGAACCCCTACAATCGCCCAGTATAAGTGGCATCTTGCTTGGTCTTCACAAATAAGGCTAGCAGAAGGCAAAGATTAATTCTGACTTAAATTAACTGCATTTTCATTTTGCATTAAATATAAACTTGTTACAGTAAAAATAAATTTTCTTATATTTTAATTTGTGACTGTGAAAGAGCAAAGTCTGAGCAACAGCGCAATGAGTATTCCCTGCCTGAGGGAACGGGCTTTTACTGAACACTCAGGTCACCCATGGCTTCCCATCTCGTCCTTCAGGTCAAATCATAAAGCTTCTCGGTACGTCTCTTCTGCAAAGCTCAGATCAGAATATTTAACTACAAAGGATAGTCTATAGATTAACTGTCAAGGGTTTTGAGACTCTTAACTGCTTGATAAATGCTAATGAGACAGGTCGAGGAAGCTGCTGTTATTTGCTCACCAAACATGAGGACTATTCTATCCACTCTGTGTAACCGCCATAGGTCTCGTTATTTACAGAGGCTAGTTTTTCACTTGTATTGCCACTCTACATTGTCCTCCAAAAAACCATCGTGTTTTAATTATAAAGTCTTGAGTTTTCAACCATCACTGCTGAGTCAATCTTTAGGGTCTGTGTTATGATCAGAGGGAAGATAATCTGCCTAAAGCCTTGGATTTGGCTGGGAATCACCAGGCATCCCAAGCCTGTGAGTTGTAACAAAGACATTTTCATAGTTACTTTAAGGAAAGATCAGCTAGGAAGCTGGGAAGAAAAACCAGGCTAAGGGGGAAGAGTAGGATGATGACTATCTTCTAAGCCTCAAATTAAATCCAGCAGTTGGGCCAAAGACCTTATAAGTACTTTAGAAGAGACTTGAGAAAATATAGACTTTGCAATTTCTTTGATTCCCATCTCTCTGACTCTAAACGTATTTGAAACACACTAAGAAAAATAAGCGTTACAAGCATCCCTGTCCTAAGGAAATAAAAAAAGCCATGCTGCATTTACCCAACTTTTCACTGGGAGAAAGAAAATAAAGACTACTTTAATATGGGGCTACAAAATGTCCAGCTCCTTCCCCACCTTGGTCTTGATTCATTCGGAGTTCCTGAGAGGGTCCTTGAACCTATATCTCCATCACATTCCCCCTGTACCTGAAAAAAAAGGTAATTAAAACAACTCTCTCCTACCTCACAAGTAAGTCGTAAAGATTAGAGCATGGAACTTCAAAGATGAAAGGCTCAATATAAATTCCAGCATTATTGTCAAGACATCAGTGTGAACTGCCAGAAATGTGCTGCTTAGGCAATTCCTACCTGTCAGCAGATCTACACTAGGATGACCTTGATCTTCAGAGGGAAGGGCAGCAGTGCCTTGGACTGGGAAACACAATATCTCAGAGCCATTCCTTGTTATAATACCACTTAACTGTCCCTACCGGCTAGTTCACCATAAATATTAACTGCTACAATTTAATGCATACCTGCTACTCTCCCCCACCAGCCCCCGAACAAGAAATAAATATTTATCCTGCCCCTAAAATGTGCAAGGCTGTGCCTAGGGCTTGAAATACAGAAATTAAATAATATACTGTTCTTACCTCTTCAGAGCTCATGTGAAAACAGGAGACCCACACGTTCTCTGCGTCACCTGGGGAGAAGTAAGTCTGCTAAAGCTTAGAGCATCCCAAAGAAAGATCCTCCGCAAACAAAAACTACCCAGCAACTGTGTAGCCGACTTCCATCAGCGATGATTGAATTTGCCACGTACTGTGTGACAAATGCAAATTTTGCCATTTTTTCCTGTTCTCAAATCGAAAAGATATCAGTGATATTTGAATCTACAACTGCTCCAAATTCGCACTGAAGATATTTTTAAAGGGGCTAAGATGAAAGCTCCGCTGCTCTGCTCTTAGAATCAGCAAAGCTCGAAGGGGTCCTTCAACCCAGAAGACAAATGCTCACACCATTGGCCGCTGACTAGCCTCGAGATGATTTTGTGTACGCACACACCAGGGACAGGTAGCATGCCAAATTGCCCTACCCTGCCTTGGGTCCCTGCCTTCCTCCCATTTGGTGGTGAGTAAATGAATGACAAGTTTGGGTGCTGCCTCAGAAAACTCATCAACCCCAGCCTAAGTCACTTGAAGCAGCTGTCCCAACCCTGTTTTAAAGGTCACCAGGCCCTGACCTCCTTTAGAAACCTAATTCCAACATCTGACCCATTTACAGTTGGGAAAACCTTTCCTATGTGGAAACGGAGAATAACAGTTCAGCTCATCTTCTAGTAATCTAGAGCTAATTGTTGTCACACCTTTAATTTTCCAACCTCTATCATGAGAGTCTGGCTTTCCTCAAAGGACATTTAATAATTGTTGATTTCATTCTCCAAAGTCCCTCCAGTTTTTTCCATGTGTCTTTTTAAAAATACAGATTTAAGCTAGCTAGGAGAATGTGGATATACATTTCCTCATCTATAAAATGAGACAAGATGATTCCTAGGGTTCCTTTTGCTAAGGATCTTAATTCTTGAGAAACTCTATACCATAGTCTAAAGCAGCAATCAGCCAACTTTTTCTGTAAATCGCCAGAGAGTAAATATTTTAGACTATGTGGCCATAGGGTCTCTGTTGTAACAGCTCAGTAGGGCCATTGTAGGGGAAAAACAGCCATAGACAGTACAAAAGCAAGTGAGTGGAGCTGTGTGTCAATAAAGCTTTATTCACAAACTCAGGTGGCGATTGGATTTGGCCTATAGGCCATAGTTTGCCAACCTCTTGTCTAAGTTAAAAAAAACAAGCTCCCATTCTGTATGTTCATACCACCCTTCCTGTCCCTGTGTTCAGGCTCAGATTTTCTGAAATGACCCACAACCATTCAGCAATCAGTGAACTTAAGAATTCCTCAACTGCCTGTGTATATAATACACACACGTGCACAGGGAAGGGGTAGAGAGCCAAACCTGGAAAGCAGCATGTCTTTTTGTTTTGTTTTTACATCAGTCCATTCCTGACCTTCAGGATGAGAAGAGGCCTACATTTTTGTTTACTGTGTTTTGTCATGAGACTCAATTTTTTAATTGCCTGGGCACATTTGTCAACAGCTATGACGATACAGTTAAGGAAGAAACTTCCTCCTGCTTAAAGGACAGTCTGCAGACCAAGAGCCTCAGCATCATATGAGAGCATGTTAGAGATGCTGAATCTTGGGCCCCACCCCAGATCTACTGAGTCAGGATCTGTATGTGAATCAGACCCCAGGTGAACATTCCATTTGAGAAGCACCGTTGTATGTGATGTATTCGTCAAGGTCCTGGCAAGAAACGGTCATTAACCACAGGTGGAACAAAAAGAGAGGTGTGGCCAGGATGAGGTGAACACACAGGGATGCAGAGGAACCTCTGGGCTAGCAACAGCTGTAGCCATTACAATCCCTGGGGCTGAGGGGACACGAAGGAGAGAGAGCGATGCTTGAACCCAGTTTGTACTAGAACCATCGAGGAGAGGCTGCCTGGTAGAGCTGTCTCCAAAGAGGAAACAGCAACTTCTAGAGACACATCACTAAAGCAGGGACAGAATAAACACTACCCCAGCCTCTCTTTCCTCCTGCCACCCACCCTCTTGCTGGTACCTCCTATTGGCCAAACCCAACCAGGAGACAGAGTGCAAGGAAGCCCAGAAGGGGCGGTCCTCAAGGGCCAGGCTCCCAGGACACAGAGCAGAGAATGAGGGACAGCGGGAGAGAAGAACCAGAACAGCCAGCTAGCACTTCCAGTTGGGGTTCACTTCCCCTTGGGGCTCTAAGCTGGTGTCCCACCATCTGGTGGCTCCCATCTGCCCTTGTCTCCTTCACATGTAGCTCCACGTCATTGGTTGACACTGGAATGTTGGCTTTTCCTTTCATTCAGAATTCAAAATTGCTCAACTTCTATTACTGTCCAAATTTTTTAAAACTATATATCTCCATACCACCTCAAGAAAACCACACCTCAAAACCGCTTCTTTTTCACTGTCAGCCCCACCTCCCAATAAAGTTATAACATGCCTGTTTTATGCCATCAAAGCACCCAGTCTGTGGGAAGGACCGCCTGCCTTCGCCAGCAAGGAATTTGGCTCAGAAAGCCAACTTCCCTCTCTCTTCTACTTGGAGCAAATTCCCAGAGATGGTTTCCAAACAAGACTTCCCTTTCCTTCCTGACAGGTACAGTGGATCAAGTTATTTCTTAGCAAAACATAACCGACAGTGTTGAAAAGAGTGAAAGAGGAGGCAATAAATAGACACATAATGAAGAGTTTGCCTCTTAGTCACCCTGTCCTTAGGCAAATAACTTACTCGAGCTTCAATATGTAGAATGGAGATACTATATATATATATATATATCGCAGATAACAATAGTACCTACCCTACACATTTGAAAAGAAGAAAACAGCAGTGCAGTATAAGGTTAAAATGAGATGATGCAGAAAAAGCACTTAGCTGGCCTAATAGCTGTAATTACTATTACTTCTGTTAACATTTCAAATGCTACCAGAAGAGTCTTTGCATCACCCAAACCCAACCTCCACTTCTGGATTATTGGGAAAGGGCCCATCAAATATGTAATCTTTACTCAGGGAACAGCGTGTCTGCCCCTTTTTCTATCATGCCAATCTGAGTCATGTGGACAACCTAGAAAGAAACCACAGGACCCTCCTCTTCTCTTTTCTGGGTCTGATAACAGCCCTGGGGAGAGCGTTCCCTTCATCCTAGCCTTCCAGCCTCATCCAATGGGCTGGCTCTTCAGAGGTCAGTAAAACCAAAACACCCCAATCCCCACCAGGCCACCCAGCCATCTCAAGGAGAAAGAGCAAGCACTACGTCACTTCCTGTTCTTTTTTGGGTTCCCATCCATTTTCTGCTAGGACAGGCTTCTATGTGTGGGAGTTGAGGAGGGCTGTTGACAGGGAAGAAAATGCTAGGGTTAGATGTTACCTCCATATACCCTCCCTGTCTTTTCTGTTTTCAAATGACTCTTACCAACCATTTATTTGCCAACACCTTACACCTCCCTCTACAACTCCTATTAGTATATAATCTTGTAGTCACCTATATTCCTTGCCTAAAGACATGACAGCAAAGTAGGACAGATAAAGTTTTATCTGGTGTTTTGTTTTGGAAGCACTGTGTTACACAGAAGGCAGACAAAGCAGTACTTGGGGTACATGCATAGCAAAACAAAGCAAATGAAAAAAAGAAGAAGAAAAGAAAGGAAGGAAGGAGGGAGGGAAGAGGAAGGAAGGAGGAAAAGATGGAGAGAGGGAGAGGAGAAGAATACTATGAAATAGTTGCAACTTGATATTTCAAAACTGTTCTGAATTAATCATCAGGGCAAAAAAAAAATCTTGTTGGAGTTCCTTATACCTATTTCGTGATTTAATATTATCTTTGTTTTAAATTACATTAGAGGAGGTACTTCCTTTCTCACAATGCCTGCCCACAAAATTATTTTTAAAGAAATACAACCTGGGTTGCCCAGGAAGTCTGGGCAGGTATGATGTAGACCTCTAGGAACCCCGACTGCCCCACCGCACGCAGGCACAGAATGGCAAGATGACTCACTAGAAATCACTCAAAAAGCCAGCCAAGTGCTCAGGGCATCTGGCCATCAAATCTATGTTTATTCCACCCAAACAACAAACTTCCATTCCCAAGGTAAACGGGTGGTGTTTCTTTTTCAAAAGTTCAACACAACTATCAGCCACAAAAATTACTTCAACCAAGAGGAATCAGACTGCTTGCTTTGTTTCAATCCAAGCCTCCCCTTCAGAGTACCTGCTACCTGGAGGTCACATACTTCCCAGGACAAAAAGTGGTACTCAGTGTGTATACAGATTTTGCATACATTTCAAAATCCAGGGACCCAGCACAACTCCAAGGAATTGCCACAGTCACCGAGTTTATTTGATAACTTTTGTAAATACACATTTGACTCATTAAACATGTTTTCTTTCCTGGATTAGTGTGTGTGAGTCACAGGAAAAAATTACTTAGTGGGCGGGTGTACTTTAGTGCTGTTTAAAGAAGATTTTCTCACCATTACTTGGAAAGAGGGAGGTACACAGGATGGGAACCACACTGATAAGTAATCTCCTTCAACAATTCTTGTGGCTCTTTGGACTTTTGTGTGTGTACCCTTAACCAAAAAGTCAATGTAACCTGTGGGAAAACCAGCAGACCTTGATTCCACGTTATTTTTTAAAATATTTTTTATTGTGGTAAAACATACATAAATAAATTTTACCATTTTAACCATTTTTAAGTGTATGTTCAGTGGCATTAAGTTCAGTCACAGGGTTCTGCAGCCATCATCACCTTCCATCTCCAGAACTTTTTCATCTTCCCAAACTGAAACTCTGAACCCATGAAACAATAACTCCCCACTTCCCCTCTTCCAAACCCTGGTAACCACCAATATACCTTCTGTCTATGAATCTGACTATTCTAAGTATTTCATATAAATGGAATCCCACAATATTTATCCTTTTGTGTATGGCTTACTTCACTTAGCATAATGTCTTCAAGGCTGAACACGTTGTGGTATGTATCTGAATTTCATTTATTTTTAAGGCTGAATAATATACCACTGCACATACAGACCACATTTTGTTTATCTGTTCATCTGTGGAAACACATTTGGGTTGTTTGCACATTTTGGCTGTTGGGCGTAATGCTGCCATGGACATGGGTATACGAACATCTGTTCAAGTCCCTGCTTTCCATTCTTTGCGGTATATGCCCTCCATCTAACTTTAGCTTTACCAAAATGCCTTCCTCCATCAGAGAAGACTGTTCTCTGAACATACAGTGTGTCCTTGAGAGAGCTGTCATCAGCCTGGTGAGAGAGGAAGCAGGAAGGTCCTCGTCACCATCGGCTAACTCAACCCTGGCACCAGCAGAGCGACAGATGTGGCAGTCAAAGCGCCCCATGTTCTTACTTTAGTACTTTTTAATGTTACAGATTTTAAATCCCTAGGGACGTCTTTGAAAAAATTTATGGTGTGACCTTCCAAACAGCAGTTTGGTAGCCAGTGAAACGACGGCCAGGCTGGGTAGAGAAGGACATCTCAGGTGGACTCCTGGGTGTTTGGTGCTCAAAGGGAAAAGGCCAGAGGAGGCTGAATGGAGTTTCTCTGATGAAGTCATCCAGGATGGAGAGTAAAAGACCAGAGAGGAGCAAAGATAGTGGCTCCCAGATGGAGGAGAAACAGGACTCCCGTAGAGTGAGGGACAGGCCCTCTATGGCATCCTGGGGCACAGAAATCCAACTGCAGGTCTAGAGTAACCAAAAGTATGGAATTTACAGCGCAGCCTCTAGAGAAGCATTGTCCAGGTCCGGAGAGAAGATAGGAAGCAAAATCCCTAGTGAGAAGCCAGCAAGAGAAATGACAGCTTTTGCAGGAGCTCAGCTGAAGGCTCAAGGAAGGTACAACTGGTGTCTGAACAGAAAAGACTCCTCTACTGGTTCCACAGGTCAGGTAAGGGGCTGAGGGCCATGTCAAATCCCAGGCCTCAAGAGTAGAAGTTACGTGGAGTCTCCAGAAGGTCTTTGGGCCCAGGAGACCCAGCACAGAAGATGGGAGAGGAGTGAGTACACAAAGGAGTGTACACAAAGGAGTGAGTACACACGGCTTCCCACCAATCATCAGGCCATGTGAGCTGAACACGACTAGGCAGAGTTCTTTCTCAGATGAGTCACAGCCCACTCAGGTTCAGTCACCTACAAGCCAACTGTTCACACCAGGCTTCAGGAGACCACAGTAGAAGGGAAGAAACAGGGGAGGAAAGTGGCTGGAATCAAGGAGTTGGGGATAAAAGGACACTTCCCACACTCCCTCACATCCCATTCTCACCTTCAGTTGGTATCATCAAAGGGTGACAACCAGATCTTACCAAGCCAGAAATGGCAGACACGCTTCCTTTTGATCCGTTTGAAAATTCCCCATCTGGCACTGATTTCACTAGTTCCCTGAACCAGTGGTTGAGTTCTCCCTCCACGCTAGGCCCTGTACCCACAGCTAAGACACAGATGTGAAGGAAGCACACATCCAATGAGGAGACAAATAATTACAAGGGCAATTACAAAAGAAAGTGACCAGGGCTATAAGAGAAAGAGATGTGGGGTGAATTAAGGGCACACAGGAGAATCAGGACAATTCAGCAAGTTTGTATTAGTTTCCCATTGCTGCTGTAACAAGTTACCATAAACTTACTGGCTTTAAAACAACACAACTTTATCTTAGAGTACGAGAAGTCAAAAAATGGGCCTCAGGGGGCTATAATCAAGGTGTCAGCAGGGCTGCAATCCCTCTGGAGGCTCTGTTGGAGAACCCATCCCTTGCCTTTTTCAGTTTCTAGAGGCCGTGTGCTTCCCTGGCTCATGGCCCCCTCTCAACAATGGTATCACTGACCTCTGTTCACACTGTCACATCTCCTTCTCTCTGGCCCTCACGCTCCTGCTTTCCTCCTTGTAATTGAACCCACCTGGATAATCCAGGGTAATCTCTGATCGCAAGATCCCTGAACTTAGTCACATCTGCAAAGTCTCTTTGCCATGCAAAGTAACACATTCAGTTTCCAGGGATTAGGACATGGACATCTTGAGGGTGCCAGAGGGGAGTATCACTCTGTCCACTGTGAAGTTAATTCCTAAAAAATGAAAAACACTTTGCCTAAGTAGATCATATCACTATTCTCCTCCTGAAAAGACTATCCTCCTTTTTTCTTGATCTTTTTTTTTTTTTTTTTTTTTGCGGTACGCGGGCCTCTCACTGTTGTGGCCTCTCCCATTGTGGAGCACAGGCTCCGGACGCGCAGGCTCAGCGGTCATGGCTGACGGGCCCAGCTGCTCCACGGCATGTGGGATCTTCCCGGACCGGGGCACGAAACCGTGTCTCCTGCATCGGCAGGCGGACTCTCAACCACTGTGCCACCAGGGAAGCCCAATCTTTTTTTTTAATGGCAAAAAGAACTCACACAAATTTTCTATTTGAAAATGTGCCGCATGTCATCTGAATGACATATTAAAATATTGTGGATAACATCAGCACACATCAGATCCTTCTGCAAAGCCTATGTTCCTTTTACCATTTACAGTTTCTCCAAAATGTTTCTACAGTAAGTCATTCCGATTCTCTGATTCTCCAAATGCTGATTTTTCTCATATTCTGGTCTCATCACTCCTTTTCTCTTAAGGTAGAAACTAGGGAATCCCCTAAGCACACCTGACTTTTGATGAGCTCATAAAATATACATTAGTCAGTTTCACTTTCCAAATTAGTCATAGGAATAGAATTCACAACTATTTCCTGAAACTATTTACTTGTATCTATAAAATCACGAGTTGAGAGTCTTGAGTCTTCTGATGTTTTATTATTGTATTTCTACAGTTGTGGTGTGGGCTGGTGGGAGGGGGGAGTAAAACTGTAATCCACGCTGGAACCAGGGATAAACTTTGCTCAGCCTCACACAGATTATTAATGGTATAACCTGGACGTAAAACCTCAGCCTCTGGACTCCAGAGCCAGTACTCTTCACACTAACCGGGCTATCTTTTCTACGTCATTCTTCTCCTCGAGACAGAAAATTTGGGAGGAATACAATTAAGTTTAAATACTTGTCCTGATTTTCCTCTTCATTGAAAACCTCCCACCAATACTAATAACTGGTGTTCCATGAACAGTCCTTCCTGTCGGTGGATGTTTGACTGTGAAATACAAACAAACTTCAACAAGAGGACAGAGAATATGTAATCAACGTACCCTGGCTCATGTTCAGCACGGCCATGCCTCTGGCACTTGGTATCTTTGCAGAAAATGGATATCGGAAAGGAAGATCGCACTTCATTTAAAAGCAGAACAACAGATGTAGGGACGATGGTGTCAGTGAGAATCAGTTACATATATGATGAAAGTCTTTGTGAATCTCAAATAATGGCAAGATGGCAATCCTTCGATTTCTCTCTAGAAGTCCCCAGAGCGGCTCTTCCAGACCCCCTCCCCGTCCAGTCTCTCCCTCCCAGCCAGATGGCCGCAGCAACTACTATAGAGAAGAAATTAAGGCCAGCCACCGCCAGCTCCCGTGACGTTCCTCCTCCCTGCCTCATAATCACTCTTCCTTTCACTCGGCTTCTCCTGCTTCCCCCTTGGTTATCATGCCCTCATCTTTGTTCAACTGGCTGCCCCCTTCAATCCACTGACAACATTAAAACCCAAAGTCCTCAGCATAGTGTGAAACTAAGAAGCCCTCTCCTGCCTCACTGTGCTCTCCACTCCAGCCGTACTACTCACTAAGAGCTCTCCATTCCTTTGCACCCACTGTTTTCTCTGCCTGCAAGGCCATTCCTCCATTCTTTGCCTGGAGAACTCCTAATCATCCTTCAAAGCCCCACTCAGCAGTGACCCCCGTAATGCTGTTCCTGACCAACAGCCCTCCTCAGTAAAGGGTCATACTCTTGCTCTGTGCAGCAGGAGCCCCAGGCTTTCCTCCTGGAGAGCTCTTGGCAAGAAACCTTAGCATTATCTGTCCACCGCACTCCCTGTCTCCCTCCAAAAGTTCCCAGACTGAGAACTCCTTAACAGGAGAGTCCTCTCCTTTTATCTTGAAATCCCCAGCACTTACCACCATCCTCGATACTTAGTAGACAGCCAGCAAATGTTTGAATGATTGAAAGCATGTTCAAGTCTTTCCATAAAAAAAGAAAGGAAACACAACCTATCACTCTGCCCTTTCTGGAACGGTTCTCTACGCCTACATCTTTGTTTCCCTTTCTCACTAGATTCTCAGAACCCAGGCCTCACCCTCTGCAAGAGGATACCTTCATCAACTGACCCCTGGATCTGCTTTACGGATGCTAGATTATTTCTTAGTCACCTCGTCAATATCTATAGTCAATCCTGGCTGCTTCTCATGTCCATTCTCCCTGCCCTTCTGGGCATGTGATGGCTTTTACCTTCCTGTCTTTTATGTCACTGCCTTCTATTTTAAGTCGAGAGTTGACTCCCCATCTCTTCCAGCTTCTCTGTCTCGCAAGCATTCTCCTTCCCCAATTCCCCCACCACCACCTCCATAAAGATGCGAGCCTCGGCCACACTCCAGAACCTCAGTGTAGACAGCCTGGGAACATACGTGAATTGAAACAAGCCTCTGCAAACAAGACAGCAATTCAAAGAAGTAATGCGTGAACGCACAGAGCTCCGGGCCTTAGCCCTCCATGAGCGCTGCCGGACCCCATCCTGGTCGAGCTCCCTCCAAACCAGCCACCCTGCTCCCATTTCCCTGCCATTTAATTCACACTAAGCACCGCTGCTATCATAACATGTCTAACGAAGAGTGTCAATTCCCAGGTTAAAAGCCCTCAGCGCGCTGCCCTACTACAGTCATAAAAAGGAGGGGTTCCTCAGAGCAAAATGAGGAAGATGGAGGCAGCAAGGCTTCCATTACGTTTCATTTCTTCAACTTAAAGCGCTGCGTTTCTGAGATGATGTGCCTCCTGCCTTCTATATTAAAATGCCCTTTCTGTAATGAACCCGTGGTCATTTTGCTTTGTTTCTTTATGTCAGTGTCCTTATTTGGGAAGATACAGAATTCATAACTGTAATTGGCCTAAATTTCGTTTTTTTGGAAATTACATTAACTAGTCCGTTATCCCAGATTTCTACAAGGGACCAAGTGGCCTCTGCATGCATATCACATTGGATGAAGGCCTTCCTACCACTGATAGAATTTTAAAAGAAAAAACAGGCAGAGACAAAAAGATGTTTGTTTATCATATAGACCTCCTTGAGAAGTTTGCAGCCCCCAGGTTCTTTTCAAGAAGGTATATGTCCCCATATTGATCACTCAAGAGACGGACATTTTTCTCTGCCGTGAATCGTCTCCTGTTTTATATTTGGAAATAACGCATTCAGCAAGAAACGAGATTCCTTTGACTCCATGTCCATCAGGAGGCCGCAAATGTCCAGACAACCCTAAGGGCCTTTTTGTTTACTCACACCTTCAATTTTTTAGTTATTATTTGCCTTTAGTTTGCCTTTAAGTTTTGTAGACACACACATACTGACTGTCATCAAACACACCACACACACACACACACACACACACACACACGCACGTACACAAACACACTTTAAAGCAAGCAATTCATCATTTCCTCCCCCAAGACCATATTTTACAGTCAGAAGCCAATTGTCAGCACACATGCTCCTAAATAAACTGACACGCATACCAGCTAACAGATCAATTTGCATGGAGAAGGCGTCGTAGGAAGGAAACCTGTGTTCCCAGATTTCCCAGGCAGGTGCTCAGCCTGTTAACATAAAGATCAGTCCTTCCGTCCAACCCCCTGGGAACACTGCCCAAAATTACTTACAATTACAAACATCGTTGATGCTAAGATAGTTCTGCCAAAGGAGACCCTGGTTTCCGCAAGGTAACGTAAGAAGAGCTCAGCTCAGGAGGGGCCAGTATGAGCTTTTCGAGGGGGGCGGCGGGGGGTTGTGTTCTTGCATCTGACTTCTCTAATAGAAGACAATCGTGCACCCGTGCTTCATGCCTTCAAGTTCCCTTGCTGGTGTCATCCATTGTTCTTCCTATACCCCCTGTAAGTGGGAAAGGTTATGAGTCCCAGGGAAACTGAGACCTGGTAGAATTAATGTGTTCAGAGGAGTGAAGGCTTCCCACGTGCACACGCGCTCATTCGCGGGCCCCTCCCTTAGCATTTGGAGCTCCTGTGACCCCTTCCTTCCCTTACATCTCCTAAGCTAGTCTCTGAGCCCATGCTGCCAGCCCTTCTGAATGGCATGTTCAGCTCCCCTATAAATCACTTCATTGAGGGAATGGATCATGGTAGTATGCTCAGAGCTCCAGAAAAGGGCAACTTATGGTCTGTTTTTTTACTCCACTCCACAAATTCCTCGTCCTTAGAGCAATAATAGAAAGGCTTAGCATGAGGGGAGGGGAGAGATTTACATGACAAAATATTAGACTTCCAAAATTCAGAAAAAGAATCTACCAACAGTGTTCTATGCTTAGTTTTAGTTTCCCTAAACAATGATCGTCCACACTGTTTTCCAAATAGGATTTACAAAAATATCAAAGGCAGTGGCTGCAAACCAGCCCTGCTGTTTGCCTGCTGGGTCCTCAGTGAAGAGAGGACGTGAATCCGGTGAAGTCTGCCCCTGGGAAATGGGCTGGAGGAGGAGGGTGCTTCCCTGGGAATTAGTCCCCCCAGCTCAGCCTAAAGGCCCAACAGAATGGCCGAATCCCAGCAGGGCAGTGACCCTTTGTTTTTACCTATCCGTCATACTGTAATCCTTCAGTAATCCCACCTGTTTTCAAAGACACCATCCTCATTGTTCTTAACTCCCACTCCACCCCACCCCCCCAAAAAAGGATTAGACTCCCGCTAACCCAGCAAGTCTCTGTTCCGGCACCTTAAGAAGTAAAGGATTTCCCTTCCCTTCCGTAACAGGAGCAAGGCCTTCCCCCGCTGCAGGGGACATGGTCCCATTCTGCAGCTTTTCTGAACAAAGACCCAACTGTCTGCACAGTACGGGAGACTCTCCCTCCCTGGAGTTCACAGCACACCCTCCTACAAACCCAGACATGCACAAAAGTTCCACATTTCACCGCAGGAAGCAAGGCCGGTGGTTTCTGGCATCGTTCATCATTTTGAAGTAATTATTCTTAAAAAGGAAAAACAAAACAGGGATGCAGTTTAAGTCATGCCCAATAAAAATGAGCACGTCTCCTCAAAATCGCATTTCCCTGATTCCATGTGGGACGGTAAGAGCTCACTGTACTGACAGAAGCTGGGGGAAAAAGAATGTTTCCTCCTTAATTAGAACTCCGACAGATATTTGGGACGTGGCTTGGGCAAAGGAAACATCTTAGAGGGAGGTTCAGATTGAGGAGGGTGGTCTCTACTTGCTTGGCCGTTCCACCCAGAAAGACACACACTTAGGAGGAGGATAAAACAAGAGCCACTGTGGGGTTCTGCTTCCTCCGGGAATCTTCATTTTCCATTGGAATGCCATTAAACATAGCTTGGGACAGTCCTGTTTTGTGCTCTAATTCAGCTCGGGAAGGTGGAGGCCCCATCCCCAGGCCCTCCCCTTGCCTGGAAGGGCTGCCCCCTGCAGGTGTTCCTCAGAAAGGGAGCAGAAAGGGAGCAGAGCACCAGCCAGTCTAATCCACTCACCGCTCCCTAGTCCACGCCTCAAGTGAAGTAAAACTGTGTCTCTAGCACAGAAAAACCGATAACTAGAAAGTGAAATCTCTAACTTTGTCTTTCCTGGGAGATTACATTTCCTGCCTACTGGGTTGAGAGGAAATTCACTTACATAAAATTGGATTAATTTCTTTTTTTTTCCCTGAAATCTCCTGGTCTACCAGAAGCATCTTCTGTCAGTCGCCTCTTTCTGAACCTTTGGCTATTTCCCAACCTTTATTTATTCCTTAATCAGGATATCTGGCTCTGGAGTCCAGATCAGAAGCCAGAATGGAGACAGGAAAGAGTCTGCCACTTTCGTCCTTCTTCCCTGTTGCCTCCTTACCCCCTAGGCTGGCATGTGCTTTGCCCGGGTGAGAACCTAGACACGCCTTCATCTCCTCCCCCATCAGTCAACTGCTGAAGTCTCACAGCCAAGTCCTATCATTTGTTTTAATTTAAAGTCTAAAAACGGAAGAGAGGAGGAGAATTGACAAATGTCATCTTAGCAGTCTAAGCTACAGATTTGAAATGTAATAATGTTATTAAATCGGGTGGTCTTTGTTTTTCAGAGCTTGATTTCTTAAACTAGTTTTGTATCTATCCAAGAAGAGCCTTTTAAAACCTGAGTCACACTGTAAATGACCAGCAGAAAGCCTGAGTGGGATAAGGACAGTGACCTGGCACAAGGTGGGAGAGTTCAGGCCAGTTAAAGACGGTGTCCCCATGGAGACCTAGAGGAACAGCCTGGTGTGGGAAGGAGGGTATCCCCGTCTGGGAGCTGGAAGGATGGGTGTCAGAGGAGGGGTTTCATGTGGCAGGAATTAATCATGACCCAGAATGCGGATCAGAGCCAGGGCATCTAGAGGAGGGAGTATGACAAGGGGAGATGGGAGGTTGGTTATGTACAGGAGGACTAACCAGATAAAGAAACATTTTAAGGATAACAGGGAGAAAACTAGAAGGAACCCTATGCATTGTTGGATTGGAATTGGATATATTAATGTGAATAAATCATTTTCAATACACATGGGTAAATACAGAAATAAATATAGCTCAGTCCACTGCTAGGGCCTGGGAGTAATGACACCACCATGTCAATGAGCACACCGAGTGTGCCTAGAGGGTCACTTCTGAATATCCTCCCCTCTTCCCCTAAAAGAAATCAGGGCTCCTTGGAGAAGCAGCTGATGCTAAAGCTTGAACCTGGGAAGTCCAAGATAAGTGGAATATCTTGCCGTGGCAGAAAGCAAGGAAAAGCTCAAAGACTGAGGTAGAAATGTCAAAAGGACACAGGGACAGCTTCAATGGACTGCCACTAGGCAAACCAGAGACAATTTGAGCATCAAAAAATTATAGCAGGGCTTCCCTGGGGGCGCAGTGGTTGGGAGTCCGCCTGCCGATGCAGGGGACACGGGTTCGTGCCCCGGTCCGGGAAGATCCCACATGCCGTGGAGCGGCTGGGCCCGTGAGCCATGGCCGCTGAGCCTGCGCGTCCGGAGCCTGTGCTCCGCAACGGGAGAGGCCACAACAGTGAGAGGCCTGCGTACCGCAAAAAAAAAAAAAAAAAAAAAAATTATAGCAGCAGCAGCTTATAACCTATTAAATAAAATAGGAAACTATGAGTCATTCTGAAATAAACAAACTGAAAGCTTGATGAGGAACAGAATATTTACATAGTTTCAAAGTACCTCCCCACAAAATGCTCATGAATTACAAAGGATAGCTTGACAGTGGAGAAGCCTGGCAGAGGCCACCCTGATCAGGGGCTCACAGTGGACTTCATCAGTATGCAACAATTTGAAATCGTGCCACCCAATAAGGTGCAATGAAAGAACACACAATCATTTCTACGTGATCGCTCTCCAAAAGGCACAGCCTAAATCTAATCATGAATGATCATCAGTCAAATCCAACCTGAAGGCCATTCTACAAAATAACCTGCCAGTAGTCTGCAAACGTGTCGAGGTCCTAAAAGACAAGGGAAGGCTGGGGCCATGTTCCAGACTGAAGGAGACGAAGAGATGTGACCAAATTCAACATGTGGTATCAACCCGGAACCTCTTGCTATAGAAAATACTACCAGGACAAGCGGCGAAACTTGAATGGGGTCTGAGGATCAGATGACAGTCACAGCGATAGTGTCCGTGTTATTTTCCTGATGTGGGTGGCTGTATCGTGGTTATGGAGGAGAATGTCTTTATTTGTAGGAAAGACTCCGTAAGGTCATCAGGAGTGATGGCATTACGTGACAGCTGACTCCAACACAGGTCAGGGGAAAAATTATTTTGCGCTCACAACTTTTTTGCAAGTTTATCATTGTTTCAAAGTATTTTTTCAATTTAAATTTTTTTTTAAAAAAAGACTGTTAGCTCATGAGCACCTGGAAGGGCAGAGACCACGGAAATTCATTCTTACCCAGTACCTGGCACATGTCCAGCCCAGATGAGTGCTGAATAAATGTTTGCTGACTTTAAATGTTTGGAAAACTCTCTGAGATACAGAAGGAATGCAATGAAAGGGCTTCCACTAAGGTTTATGTATTTATTTTTAAAACATCTACGGGGTTTATCACGTGCCAGACATTATCATAAATATTTGACAAATAGCTCTATGAAAGAGGTGCTATGAATATCCCCATTTTACAGAGACGGGAGCTAAAGGACAGAGAGGTCGTGTGAGCTGCCCAAAGTCACACAGCTGATGAGTAGTAAAACAAAGGGTCGAGCCCGAGCAGTGGGGCTGCAGGGTCCACGCTCTTAGCCACCTTGCTGTGAGGTCTCTTCAAGATCCCACCTGCAGAAAATTTAAGATCTTCCCCACTCAAAACATTCAGTTCTCAACTATTCAGCTGTATTTTTTGTACATTCTAAGTTTACAAAATAACTTCGTATTCTTGATTACATAATGCCTAGAATCAGCCCAAGAGAAGCCCATTCCAGAGCTGGGTGCTCACCTTTGCAGGCAGTACTTGTCCACCAGCTTTGGTCTTCACATAAGCTGTGATCACTCAAAGAGACCTTTGGGTCTTAATTCTATCAACGACAGTGTATGTGGCTCCAACTTTTTAGATTTCTCTCTGCTGTGCATGTCCCTTTCTCCTACTTGTATCCAGATTTTAACATGGAGTAGATATATCCTGGGCATATCATGGTACAGCTAATCTTCCATACGGCAAGGAAAGTCCCATTAGCCACTGGCCAAGGTCCCACGTTATGACACCTCGCTGTCAGGTTTCCCTCTCACAAGCATCTGAATTTCCTGAGGCATTGACTCAAACGTGCCTCCTAATGGAATGGTTATTTCTATAGCCCCTGTGAAAAAAGCTGAAGATACTCTGCCCCATAGCCTTCTCTGCCTCACTTCCTCCCTCATGTGAAATGTGAAAATAGATTGTTTCACATTCATTTATATTCTTCTAGGGAAAGGAGCTCTGTCAACACTGAGGTGCAACATCCATTAGGCTCCCCTTTAGAGCAAATGGCTCATAAAGGAAATCCAATAAACAAATACTTTTCTTTATAATTCAGTGTAGCAAGTTACCTAATAAAACTGTAATAGGCATGACACATGAATTCTATTTCACAAGGGTGGTTTGACTATTTTTGTTGCCTATGATGTTATAGTAAAAATGTATCGCAAGTTTCAGGTAGGCTTCGAGCAGAGCAAGTTCCACGTTGCCAAATAATAGCTCTTAATATTTTTACCTTCAAATAATATTTAGTCATAGGAACAAGATCGTCCATTTGCTATGCCCCATTTCCAGAGGGGTGAAAGCACCAGGGATAAAACAGGAAGAAGGAAAGCTTTTATTCAATCTTAGGTGCAATTTCTCTGTCTAAAATAGAACTATAACCTTTTCCTGTACTTCTTCTCTGTGCCAATTTCCAACCATCAACAGGTATTATTTCCTAAAGTTTATATTTATATATTTCCATATGTGTAAATATGTGAGTCTGTGTGTATGTCCCCTGCTCTCCTACTTCCACTGTAAATTTCTTTCCGTTGCAAAAGCATAGATGCAGTGCTCACAGTACGCTGGCTACATCTCCTCACCCTTATCCCTGCAGTGCACACCTGCCCAGCTTCTAGCCGCAGCATCAGCCTTTCCTTGTCTAAGAGTCCTTCCTCATTGCTGGAGTCCACTTTGCTGCTTTGGAGACAGGCAAAGTATTGTGGAACGAATGTCCCCAGGAATGGTCCTCAACCCACGACTCGAAAAAGTTGGTGCCTATATACCCCAGCTCCCTTGCCCCTTGGGTGGGATGAGTCTGAGGGAGTGCTTTCGACCCTGGCTGCCAGAGCTTCCCCAGAGGGTCTGAGTTCCAGTCACCCACAGTGGCAGCTGGCTTGATAATACACTCTTTATGGATTGCCTTCTCGAATTCCTGTCTCACTTCCCCAAACCGCTACTGGCATTCCCTAAGTTAACTACTTGCACTTTAATCCTTGCCTTGGCATCTTCTGGGGAAACCAAACTAAGGCACTCACTCTTCAAAGAACATGGAAGTTGATCGAAAGCCACCGGACAAACAGCTACCCTGCTGTTCCAGCTGTGGACAATTCCCCCATAGAAGAACCTCAAAGCACAATTTGTATCCAGACCTTAATTTTTCCCTATCTCCTCTTTTCCCCACCTTCTACAATGTTCAGCATGCCAATGATAGATTTCTTCTTCGCTAGTTCTCAATAGCCCTTACCCCAAAGTTTTCCTTCCCTGGCAATCTGTTGTCAGAGATGTCCACTGATTGTGGCACCAACCCTTTTGTTGAATTGGCTCTTAGAACAGTGTATTTATTCTTCTTCTGTGCACGACAGATATAACCTACCATATGTTTATTTCCACCAGGGTCACCCTGCCATCTGGACGATGGAAGCCAATGCCCCAGGGAAGACATAGCCATAAGGCAATTTACATTAAGACACAGATTCTAGACATACAGTCCAAATTTGGACACAGAGCTGACTCCAGCTGACAATGCCACAGACTCTGATTGATTTCACCCACAACACGTGGAGGTTCCCGCATCTCACAGACAGAGGCAAAGACATTATTTAGGCTGCATGACTAATCCAATTGTCTATTCCCTTGCCGCACTCATCTTTATTTGATCTGAGGGTACCAAGTCCAGGATAATAGTTTCAGGTGCCTCTCCAACCCCTATCCAATTCCCTCAGGCTCGCTTTGAAAGGGACCCAAAGACACTCTGTCTATTGGTCAGCATTTTCTTTATGGCTATTCTTGGCCTTTCTGTGACCATTGAAATTTTTTTAAAGATCATACGGCTGGTTACCATCATTAAAATTAAAATTATTTAGCACCAGTTTTTCATACTCTCTTGCCCCCCGCCCAAAACACAATGGGGAAGGGAGAGTGTAGACCACCTTTTAGTGACCTGCTTTCTGTCTCTTGTCCAAAGCAAGGTTTCTGCTTTCTCCATTTTGTTTTTTTTAATGGCATCAGGTATGGAAAGAATCTGTCAGTATTTTCAGCAATCATCTCCCTTTACCATCCTAGTGCTTCATACAATACTATCCAAAATATTCCTCTGGAGCCCAGAAGCAGGAGGAGTAAACAGCCCTGTCAGCAGTCACTGTTTGCTAGCTGCTCTCGAAGAATCCTCTCTGCTCTGAAGATCTGGAGTCCTGTTGGTTGGAATGCTGGTATTCCCTGTGCCTTGCTGCTGATAAGGTAGAGGCCCTTGGTAGCACGGTTTTCTCACAGTCCCACAGCCCTCTGCAGGAGACGCACTCCCTATGCATCAAAAGCAGCTTTGTTGATAGGTTACACACACACACACACACACACACACACACACACACACACACATTTCATTCTTTTAATCAGCCTGAAAATTTCTCACAAGCTTTTTCCAAATCTAATCTTAATAAGAACCCTCAAGGGAGGGTCTTCTGCAAGGTTAAGTACATTCCTAGTATCTAGCATAATATCTGACACACAGTAAGTTCTCAAGAAATATCTATGTCTTTATCTATTTGTCTATTTCAACAAAACACCAGGCCAATTAAGAAGTGTCCGGCAGAAAAATACCTCTTAAAAAAATGAAAAAAGAATATGACTTTATGAAAATTGGTACACTGAATAAATACAGAACTAGTGTCTTCTCTTTTCCCCAAAGCTTGATTTCCTAGAGAACTTGTTCAAGTCTGTGGTTAACATGAGTATAGTACAACAGCTAAGAAGATGCGCCAATAGATTAGGAAAAACATCTAGGAAAGAGCCAATTCAGTTCTCTGATTTTGTGTGGAAATTGGATCAATTGGCACCAAAGCTGTCCACCCATTATAAAACAGGCATCCTCCTCTTATGGCCCTATTATTATAAGAATTGATGATTTCTTTGTCTCTTCAACTACTTGGAAAATAGGACTACCATTGGGCTGTTTTTCCATCCGAGTGCCTGGCACACTTGTCACGCGCAGTAGGCATTCGAGGAAAGTTTGGTGAATGAATGAATGAGTATATTGTAGGAAACAACCATGTTATGTACGTGAACGCTTTTTAAAGGCCTTACTTGTACAAGGTGATCTTCCCATAGACGGGCTGAAAGGTTTCTCAGATTCTAGAAACCAGTTAGAACCCCACGGGGCCGGGTGGGGCTGGGGAGGAGGGAAGGCGGGAGGGCTTAGCCAATGACTGAAGGGCTTAGGAGTGTGGAAGCCAAATTCCTTGCCTTGAGTCAGACACACCCTGACTCCAGGGCTTCTTACAGGATCAAGCTAAAGCTGCCATCTGCGTGACTCGTCCAGAAATCACACCCTTCCTGTCTGCCCCTTTCCTGTCCTGCTCTTCCCACTCCCATACCAGTTTATTAATAAGTTAGCAACACATGGTGGGGGGGGGGGCACGGGAAGCAGGTTAGGATCAAAGGACGGATTCTGTGTCAGGAGATCCGTGCACAGACTGACCCATCCCCTAGAAGCATCCCCTCACTTCTTCCCCTTCCCTCCTCAGTGGACACCAGTCCTGCCCAGTCGCTCTCTTCCAAATCTCTCTGATTTCCACCCACTCTCCGTTGCTACTGGTTATCCCCCAATCCCCACCACTTGCTGCTTCCTACACACATGTTGCCACCCTTGAACTCTGTCTCTTCCTCCTGCCTATAACATTCTTTCCTACCACCATCAAACCTCTGTGACTCACTTAATGGACCCAGCCTCCCAGGATGGGATGAGTCTTTATTCCATTCTGTTTCTAGAGAAAGTCAGGAGAAAAAACGTACCTCTTGGGTGGCACACCTGCCCACAAGAGCAGCCATTAGACAAGTAGGGCACCTGTTAAGGAAAGGCAGAGGAGCCCCTGTCCTGTCTAATACATGATAAGGATTCCACACGGGGAAAAGGTACAAATGGAAAAGGAAAGGTACAAAAGGTACATCCTCTTTCTCTTCAAGGAATGTCTCCTGGCTACTTTGCGGAAAGTCCACACTATGATGGAGGTACCACCAGTGCTGCCATTTAGTTACCTGAACTTAGAGAATAATCATTTCCGGTGAGCAGTCTGGGCCCTGGTCTCCAGGATGAGGGTGGCCGCACTAAACTGGTTTAGGAGGTTATTTGATGAATTCCACTTTGTAAGCCACTGCAAAGTCAACATGGCTAGAGACAGACAATGGACAGATAAACCATTCTTTCTAGGGTCACCTGACGCAGTCATGCAGATTCTCCCTGATCCTCTCGGTCTGTTTTGACTCCAAGAGTTGAGAGTAATGCTATATTGGAATCTGTTTCTTTCTGAACAGTGTTCAATATTCATATCATGTAGCACTTCCTCCATTTTATATTTATAACAGTAACACAAGGAAGTAGAACCAGTTGGCCTGTTGGGCAGTTTGCCTGCCGTGCCATGTGTCTTCTTAGGGAGTATGATCCCCTTCTAATGAGGACTCTGGACCCAGGCCATGTCAATTAAATCAGAAATGAGCACCCAAGTCAAGACAGGCCTAAGCCAGGAAAAAGGACTTGGAAATACAGGGCCTCGTGGGGTCTTGGGCCTTCTCAGGGGTCTAGTCAGTCACTATCGGGTAACTAAACTGAGAAGTGATGTAAAGCTGAGGCTGGGGTAACCACAATAGTTCAAAAGAAAATGAAGGGGAGTGTGCTGGTGAGAGAGAGGGGAGACGAGAACACAGAGAGAGGCAGAGATGCAAGAATACGGCCCCAGTATGACTGAGGAATTACCCAGGTGTCCTGGTCCCTCCAGGTTCCTGGTGAAAATTCCTACCCTCAGGTTCCATGACACACTCCATGTACTTCTAAAAAATTCCCCTCTTTGTTTAAGTGAGTTTGAGTAGGTTTAATTCCAGAAAAGAAAAAAGAAAAGAATTCCTAAGACAGGAACAGGAAGGTATTGGGTCTTGGTTTTAGTCTGTTTGAACACCACCTCAAAGACGGGGGAGCATTCAATTAACCAGTGATTTCTGACTTCTCAGCGTTACAAAATTATCCTTTCTTTGTAGATAAGGAAAAAAGTCACCAACCTTTAAAATAGATTATGTAGTCTTTTGTCGTTTTAGGAAATATTCTCATATTAGATAACAGAATTCCTGATTTTCCAGACAACTCAGCAGGGTCCCATAGACTCTCAAATCAACATATCTAGTAACCATTACTGTACCATGTCATGAGCTGATAAATTCATAGAGCCTAAAACCTCGCAGATGAGAGAGGTAGTGGAGAAATATGCTTATCTCCCTTTTGAGTTAGCCTCGATTTCAGAACAAACTTAGGAGTGCCAAGAATAACTGATTATCCTCCCGGTGATGCAATGTACTTTCCAGCAATCTTGAGCACTTCCCACCAGGACTGGGTTACGAAGTCAACATGGCTTAGTTATTCTCACGCCAACTTGAGGGTTGGCCTAATTATTTAAGTGCCAACATGAGAGCTCAGTCCTCAGTTTCTCTTCCAGAAGTGAGAGTATGACCACCCTGACAAACAAAATACTTCCTTCTGCCAAACATCCCTCTGCAGGAGACTTAACCAATGCCATCTGAGCTGTAATGCTTTCTCTTCCTGAATGTGATGTAGCATTTCACACATACATTTGAGTTGTTTGCCAGCCTCTGGCAATTTCCAAGTTTCCCACAGATTAATGAAAAATCCAGCTGTTTCCAACTATTTGGAACAGAGCACTGTGTGATAAAATGAGGATAGAAGGGAATCTTTATCCAATTTCTCCAGCAGTCAGAGAGATCTGGAACATACTGGGAAGAAAAATTGCAAGCTCAATTGTCCAAAGATTTTTTAAAAAGAAGAAAGAAAGCTTTGTATTAAATTTCTGAGAATGCCTTTTCTTTACCAAACAGAGAGAGCTAAAAAGCTATTCTTTGATTAATCAGGTATGAGCTCATTCTGCCTTCCTAATCCAGCCTGGGAGTACTTTCAGTGAAAGGTGAGCAGCTAAGGTTCACATGAAGGACATTTGGACATCTTGATGATCTCAGAGCTGCAGCTAAATGAAACTGTTGTGAATGTCAGTGCCCCTCAAACTATCCTTGCGGAAGGACCACCGTTTGTCTGTTGGCTTATTTAAAATCTTTCACAGCATCTTTTCAACAGTCCTCAAACAACTGGATAGCCGTATATAAAGAGAGGAAGGGAGGAAGGAAGGGAGGGAGGGAGGAGGGAAAGAAGGGAAACATCCACACTTCCCACCCTTTACAAAAATTAACTCAAAATAAAGTCAGACAGAGAAAGACAAATATCATATGATATTGCCTATATGTGGAATCTAAAAAAATAGTACAAATGAACTTATTTACAAAAAAGAAGTAGAGTCACAGATGTAGAAAGCAAACTTATGGTTACAAACTTAGGGGGGAAAGCAGAGCTGGGGGGAGGGATAAGTTGGGAGGTTGGGATTGACATATACACACTACTATATATAAAATAGATAACTAATAAGGACCCACTGTATAGCACTGGGAACTCTTCTCAATACTCTGTAATGACCTATATGGGAAAAGAATCTAAAAAAGAGTGGGTACATGTATATGTATAACTGATTCACTCTGCTGCACAGCAGAAACTAACACAACATTGGAAATCAATTATACTCCAATAAAATTTTTTTAATTAATTCAAAATAAACCATAGACTAAATGCAAAATCTAGAACTAAAAAACTTCTAGAAAATAGAATATGACACCAAAACCATGATGCATGAAGAGAAAAATTGATCAATTAGATTTCATCAAAATTAAGAGCTCCTGCTCTTCAAAAGGCACTGTTAAGAGAATGAAAAGATGAGACAGTCTGGGAGAAAATGTTTGTAAAGCACAGCAGATAAAGTACTGTATCCAGACTACATAAAGAAGTCTCACAACTCAATAATAGGAAAGCAACGTAATTTTTTCTAATCGGCAAAAGATTCGAACAGACACTTCACCAAAGATATACAAATGCCAAATAATCACATAAAAAGATGTTCAACATCATTAGTAAAACATGAATCAAAAACATAATGAGAGGGCTTCCCTGGTGGTGCAGTGGTTGAGAGTCCGCCTGCCGATGCAGGGAACACGGGTTCGCGCCCCGGTCCGGGAAGATCCCACATGCCGCGGAGCGGCTGGGCCCATGAGCCATGGCCACTGAGCCTGCGCGTCCGGAGCCTGTGCTCCGCAACGGGAGAGGCCACCGCGTACCGCAAAAACAAACAAACAAACAAACAAAACAAACATAATGAGAGCCTATTACAAAGGCCGAAATTTTAAAAACCAATAGTAACCAGTATTCGCAAGGATATTGAGACTGGAACTCTGATACACTGCTGGCTGGAATGTAATATGGTACAGCCAATTTGGAAAAGCTTTTTGAAGTTTCTTATAAATTTAAACATAGGCTGTCATATGACCCAGCAATCCCCTCCTAGGTATTTACTCAAGAGGAATGTTCACATGTGTTCACACAAAAACCTAGACACAAATGTTTATACTGGCTTTATTCAAAATTACCAAAAACTAGAAACAACTCGAATGTATCTCAACTGGGGAATCGACAAACAAATCCCAGAATGTCCATAGGATACTACTCTGCAGTCAAAAGAAACAAAGTAATTACAGGAACAACAACATAGAGGAATCTCAAATGTATCATGCTAAGAGAAGCCAGATTCAAAAGGCTACATACAAATGTCAAATCAAATATCAAATTGTTATGTTGTACACCTGAAATCAATATGATGTTATATGTCAATTGTATCTCAATTAAAAAATAGATAACTAATAAAGACATACTGTATAGCACAGGGAACTCTACTCAATACTCTGTAATGACCTAAAAGAATCTAAAAAAGAGTGGATATATGTATATGTATAACTGATTCATTCTGCTGTACACCTGAAACTAATACAACATTGTAAATCAACTATACTCCTATAAAAAATTTTAAATAAAATAAAATAAATGGCAATATTGAACAAAAATAAAATATAAAAATTTTTAAATAATTTATTTAAAGGCTACAAAATGAATGACTCCCTTTATATGGTATTTTTGCAAAAGCAAACTACAGGAACAGAAAACAGATCAACGGTTGTCAGAGGCTGCAGATGGTAGAAGGGGTTGATTACAAAGGGGCAGAAAGATATTTTAGGGGCTGATGGAACCTTTCTATAATTTCACTGTGGCCACAAAACTATATATTTGCCAAAACTCACACTACAAAGGGTGACTTTTACTTTAAGTAGTTTATACCTTCTTTTTTTTTTTTCTAATATCTTTATTGGAGTATAATTGCTTTACAATGTTGTGTTGGTTTCTGCTATATAATAAAGTGAATCAGCTATATGCATAAGTATATCCCCGTATCCCCTCCCTCTTGCATCTCCCTCCCACCCTCCCTATCCCACCCTTCTAGGTGGTTGCAAAGCACCAAGCTGATCTCCCTGTGCTATGCAGCTGCTTCCCACTAGCTATTTTACATTTGGTAGTGTGTATACGTCAATGCCGCTCTCTCACTTTGTCCCAGCTTACCCTTTCCCCTCCCCATGTCCTCAAGTCCATTCTCTACGTCTGCATCTTTATTCCTGTCCTGCCCCTAGGTTCATCAGAACCAATTTTTTTTAGATTCCATATATATGTGTTAGCATATGGTATTTGTTTTTCTCTTTCTGACTGACTTCACTCTGTGTGACAGACGCTAGGTCCATCCACCTCACTACAAATAACTCAATTTCATTTCTTTTTATGGCTAAGTAATATTCCATTGTATATACGTGCCACGTCTTCTTTATCCATTCATTTGTCGATGGACACTTGGGTTGCTTCCATGCCCTGGCTATTGTAAATAGAGCTGCAATGAACATTGTGGTACATGACTCTTTTCAAATTATGGTTTTCTCAGGGTATTTGCCCAGTAGTGGGATTGCTGGGTTGTATGGTAGTTCTATTTTTAGTTTTTTGAGGAACCTCCATACTGTTCTCCATAGTGGCTGTATCAATTTACATTCCCACCAACAGTGAAAGAGGGCTCCCTTTTCTCCACACCCTCTCCAGCATTTATTGTTTGTAGATGTTTTGATGATGGCCATTCTGACTGGTGTGAGGTATACCTCATTGTAGTTTTGATTTGCATTTCTCTAATGGTTAGCGATGTTGAGCATCTTTTCATGTGTTTGTTGGCAATCTGTACACCTTCTTTGGAGAAATGTCTATTTAGGTCTTCTGCCCATTTTTGGATTGGGTTGTTTGTATTTTTGATATTGAGCTGCATGGGCTGCTTGTATATTTTGGAGATTAATCCTTTGTCAGTTGCTTCGTTTGCAAATATTTTCTCCCATTCTGAGGGTTGTCTTTTGGTCTTTTTTATGGTTTCCTCTGCTGTGCAAAAGCTCTTAAGTTTCATTAGGTCCCATTTGTTTATTTTTGTTTTTATTTCCATTTCTCTAGGAGATAGGTCAAAAAGGATCTTGCTGTGATTTATGTCATAGAGTGTTCTGCCTATGTTTTCCTCTAAGAGTTTTATAGTGTCTGGCCTTACATTTAGGTCTTTAAACCATTTTGAGTTTATTTTTGTGTATGATATTAGGAAGTGTTCTAATTTCATTCTTTTATATGTAGCTGTCCAGTTTTCCCAGCACCACTTATTGAAGAGGCTGTCTTTTCTCCATTGTATACTATTGCTTCCTTTATCAAAGATAAGGTGACCATATGTGCATGGGTTTATCTCTGGGCTTTCAATCCTTTTCCATTGCTCTATATTTCTGTTTTTTGTGCCAGTACCATACTGTCTTGATTACTGTAGCTTTGTACTATAGTCTGAAGTCAGGGAGCCTGATTCCTCCAGCTCCATTTTTCTTTCTCAAGATTGCTTTGGCTATTCGGCCTCTTTTGTGTTTCCATACAAATTGTGAAATTTTTTTTTTTTTTTTTCAAATTGTGAAATTTTTTGTTCTAGTTCTGTGAAAAATGCCATTGGTAGTTTGATAGGGATTGCACTGAATCTGTAGACTGCTTTGGATAATACAGTCATTTTCACAGCGTTGATTCTTGCAATCCAAGAACATGGTATATCTCTCCATCTGTTTGTATCATCTTTAATTTCTTTCATCAGTGTCTTATAGTTTTCTTCATACAGTCTTTTGTCTCCTTGGGGAGGTTTACTCCTAGGTATTTTATTCTTTTTGTTGCAATGGTAAATGGGAGTGTTTCCTTAATTTCTCTTTCAAATTTTTCATCATTAGTGTATAGGAATGCAAGAAATTTCTGTGCATTAATTTTGTATCCTGCTACTCTACCAAATTCATTGATTAGCTGTAGCAGTTTTCGGGTAGCACCTTTAGGATTCTCCATGTATAATATCATGTCGTCTGCAAACAGTGACAGTTTTACTTCTTTTTTTCCAATTTGGATTCCTTTTATTTCTTTTCCTTCTCTGATTCCTTCCAAAACTATGTTGAATAATAGTGGTGAGAGTGGGCAACCTTGTCTTGTTCCTGATCTTAGAGGAAATGGTTTCAGTTTTTCACCATTGAGAATGACGTTGGCCATGGGTTTGTCATATATGGCCTTTATTATGTTGAGATAGGTTCCCTCTATACCTACTTTCTGGAGAGTTATCATAAATGGATGTTGAATTTTGTCAAAAGCTTTCTCTGCATCTATTGAGATTATCATATGGTTTTTATCTTTAATTTGTTAATATGGTGTATCACATTGATTTTGCATATATTGAAGAATCCTTGCATTCCTGGGACAACACCACTTGATCATGGTTTATGATCCTTTTAATGTGCTGTTGGATTCTGTTTGCTAGTATTTTGTTGAGGATTTTTGCCTCTATATCCATCAGTGCTATTGGTATGTAGTTTTCTTCCTTTGTGACATCTTTGTCTGGTTTTGGTATCAGGGTGATGGTGGCCTTGTAGAATGAGTTTGAGAGTGTTCTTCCCTCTGCTGTATTTTGAAAGGGTTTGAGAAGAACAGGTGTTAGCTCTTCTCTAAATGTTTGATAGAATTTGCCTGTGAAGCCATCTGGTCCTGGGCTTTTGTTTGTTGGAAGATTTTTAATCCCAGTTTTAATTTAGTGCTTGTGACTGGTCTGTTCATATTTTCTATTTCTTCCTGGTTCAGTCTCAGAAGGTTGTGCTTTTCTAAGAATTTGTCCATTTGTTATAAACTTCCCTCTAAGAACTGGTTTTGCTGCACCCCATAGGTTTTGGGTCGTCATGTTTTCATTGCCATTTGTTTCTAGGTATTTTTTAATTTCCTCTTTGATTTCTTCAGTGATCTCTTGGTTATTTAGTAGCATATTGTTTAGCTTCCATGTGTTTGTACTTTTTACAGTTTTATTCCTGTAACTGATATCTAGTCTCATAGCATTGTAGTCGGAAAAGATACTTCTTGATACAATTTCAATTTTCTTAAATTTACCAAGGCTTCATTTATGACCCAAGATATGGTCTATCCTGGAGAATGTTCCATGAGCACTTGAGAAAAATGTGTATTCTGCTGTTTTTGGATGGAATGTCCTATAAATATCAATTAAGTCCATCTTGTTTAGTGTGTCATTTAAAGCTTGTGTTTCCTTATTTATTTTCATTTTGGATGATCTGTCCATGGGTGAAAATGGAGTGTTAAAGTCCCCTACTATGAATGTGTTACTGTTGATTTCCCCTTTTATGGCTGTTAGTATTTGCCTTATGTATTGAGATGCTCCTATATTGGGTGCATAAATATTTACAACTGTTATATCTTCTTCTTGGATCAATCCCTTGATCATTATGTAGTGTCCTTCTTTGTCTCTTGTAATAGTCTTTATTTTAAAGTCTATTTTGTCTGATATGAGAATTGCTACTCCAGCTTTCTTTTGGTTTCCATTTGCATGAAATATCTTTTTCCATCCCCTCACTTTCGTCTGTATCTGTCCCTAGGTCTGAAGTAGTCTCTTGTAGACAGCATATGTATGGGTCTTGTTTTTGTATCCATTCAGCCAGTCTATGTCTTTTGGTTGGAGCTTTTAATCCATTTACATTTAAGGTAATTATCGATATGTATGTTCCTATTACCATTTTCTTAATTGTTTTGGGTTTGTTTTTGTAGGTCTTTTCCTTCTCTTGTATTTCCTGCCTAAGGAAGTTCCTTTAGCATTTGATGTAAAGATGGTTTGATGGTGCTGAATTCTCTTAACTTTTGCTTATCTGTAAAGGTTTTAATTTCTCCTTCAAATCTGAATGAGATCCTAGCTGGGTAATCTTGGTTGTAGGTTTTTCCTTTTCATCACTTTAAATATGTCCTGCCATTCCCTTCTGGCTTGCAGAGTTTCTGCTGAAAAATCAGCTCTTAACCTTATGGGGATTCCCTTGTATGTTATTTGTTGCTTTTCCCTTGCTGCTTTTAATATTTTTTCTTTGTATTTAATTTTTGATAGTTTGATTAATATGTGTCTCGGTGTGTTTCTCTTTGGGTTTATCCTGTATGGGACTCTCTATGCTTCCTGGACTTGATTGACTATTTCCTTTCGCATGTTAGGGAAGTTTTCCACTATAATCTCTTCGAATATTTTCTCAGACCCTTTATTTTTCTCTTCTTCTTCTGGGACCCCTATAATTTGAATGTTGGTACGTTTAAGGTTGTCCCAGAGGTCTCTGTGACGGTCCTCAGTTCTTTTCAGTCTTTTTCTTTATTTCTTTATTTCTTTTATTTTCTTTATCTCTTTAACTGTTCCCTGGCAGTTATTTCCACCATTCTGTCTTCCAGCTCACTTATCTGTTCTTCTGCCTCAGTTATTCTGCTACTGATGCCTTCTAGAGAATTTTTAATTTATTGTGCTGTTCATCATTGTTTGCTCTTTAGTTCTTCTAGGTCCCTGTTAAATGTTTCTTGTATTTTCTCCATTCTGTTTCCGAGATTTTGGATCATCTTTACTACCATTACTCTGAATTCTTTTTCAGGTAGGTTGTCTATTTCATCTTCATTTATTCGGTCTTGTAGGTTTTTACCTTGCTTCTTCATCTGTAACATATTTTTTTGTCGTTTCTTTTTTTTTTTTTTTTGATGGGTGGTGCTGTATTCCTGTCTTACTGGTTGTTTGGCCTGAGACATCCTGCACTGGAGTTTGCAGGCAATTGGATAGAGCTGGGTCTTGGTGCTGAGACGAGGACCTCCAGGAGGCCTCACTCCAATTGATATCCCCTGGGGTCTGAGATTCTCTGTTAGTCCAGTGGTTTGGACTTGGAGCTCCCACCACAGGAGCTTGGGCCCAACCTCCGGCCTGGGAGCCAAGGTCCCACCTCTAGCCTGGGAGCCAACGTCCCACAAGCCAGTCACTGTGGGTTCCTCCCATCCCCTTAGGTGTCCATGGTCCCCCACTGGTGCCTAGTAGGTGCCCTAGTTGTGAGGAGACACAGATTCCGCATCCTCCTAGTATGCCATCTTGACTCTGCCCTCTATACCTTAATTCTTAAGCTGGGAAAAAAATCCTTCACTGACTGATACTATTGTAACATACAATAAAAATTAGTATCTAGAAATAATGAAACAAAAAAGATCTACCTAATACAAGACCAAACTCTTTATTATTAGATTCAATGAATATAAAGTTTCTTTTGTCAAACTGTAAGTTTCTAAACACCCATTCTCAAGTTCTGAACTTACTGCATCACAGACTGTGAAACAGAGGTTTGCAGACCTGTCCTGGTCTGCAGACTGCACTCTGAGTAGCACAGTTGTAGAGGATGTTTGTTGACAGTCTTCTTGGAATCCATTTCCACTTCCTAACAGCAACCCAGTCTCTTGGGATTAATTTCCTCCCCACTGTATACAGTCTGGCAGGACAATTGGCTCACACAATTGCAGAGGCTTGGTGAGTCTAAGATGTGATGAAGGAGACCTACGGCCTGGAGACGGAGGAAAGAGTCTCAGTTCTGGTCCAAAGGCAGTCTGCTGGAAAAACTCCCTCTTGTTCAGCAAAGATCAGCCTTTTGTTCTATTTAAGCCTTCAGCGACGGAATGGGACCCACCTACATTATGGAGTGTGATCTGCTTTACTCAAAGTCCATGAAATCAAATGTAAATCTCCTCCAAAAGCACTTTCACAGAAACAATCAGAATAATGTTTAACCAAATATCTGGATATCATGGTCCAGCCAAGGTGACACATAAAATTAACCATCACAGGTGGGTTTTAAGTTTAATTTATAGATGAAGCAATTGACGCTCAGAGAGATGAAGTAGCATGCCCAAGGAGGTAGTACAGCCGAGGTGGAATCCACAGTCCATGTCTTCTCATGATGTTTTGTGCGGAGTCTATAGGACCTAGCTGGGTGAATCGGATATTTTAAACCAGAAAGAGGGCTGGGAATGGCATATGCCTCTGTATCCTCCACGGTAATCGCAGTGCCTTGCTGTAGGAATGCTTAACGTATACTTCAGGGGTCAGTGGGTGGGTGAATGGGTGGGTGAGTAGATGGATGGATGGGTGAATGAATGAATGAAATAAAAAATCATCGCTCTGGTAATTATGGGTACCAAAGGGAACTGATTCCTGATATTTCTTCACATCTGGCTTGGCTCTCCAAGTGGGCTATTCAAAACAGAAACCATTAGGCACATGTGCCTATTAAAATGAAAATGTTTACTTAATTAATATTAAATCAAATAAAAATTCAGTTTCTCCATTGCACTTGCCACATGTCACATGCTCCGTAGCCACACGTGGTGAGCAGCTACATGTTGGACAGCACAGATATGGAGCATCCCACCATCACAGGAATTTCCACTGGACAGTGCTACTCTAGAGAGATGCTGGTCCTTATACCTTGGAGATGAATTAGGAGAAACCATGTAACTACAAGCCCAGCCAACCTGCCCCTGGCCAAGGCCTTTCTTACACAACCCAGACCTGTGGGGACCTGGCCCCCTGGTGCCAGTTCCTGCCTCACGGAGGCTGGGGAAGTGCCGGCTCCTCTGGATCTCTCCACGGACCAAAGGTGCCATTGACATTTGGCTCTTTCAAACTACAAACATCTAACAAGCTCCACGTGCGCAGGTCATAGATTTAAAGTCCTGTCAATATGGACACCAGGGCCCGATATGAAACACTTGGCATTCAATTTGACTAAGATGTTCAACTCACAATTTACTGGTTCAATAAAATGTAAATGCTAACAGCCAGTTTTTAGGTTGAAGCCTCCGTTCATGTGTATGTGTGTGTATGAAGGTGTAAATACAGGTTTTCAAGACAAAGCTAAGAGCAGAGTTAAAAACTGGTCTTCCAAAGAGAGCTTTAGTGATTATGATTGTTTTTAATGGGCGCAAAATGCGATCCATGAGACATGTATTGCCACACAAAACCCTTTGCAGAGTTGAGTGATAAAATAAAATCACCGATAAACCATAATGCCTATAAAGAGTGAAGGCATGCTGGCAGTAGAGATTAGAGCCGTCAGAAAATAAGTGCCTTCCCAAAGGCTGTGACCTCATCTCCCAGTGCTTGCTCCTGGAAGGGCTGGCCAGAATGCGTCAAGATGCAAAAGACTGGTCTTCATGAAAAGTGAAACATGGCGAGCACTGGAGCTGAGAAGGGGGGTTAGAAAGCAATAAGTTATATTAAATGTTTGACTCAAGCACGACAGTTGAAAACAAAACAAAACTCGCCTCTCCCAATTAATAGGAATCATAAAAATACTCTGACTCTCTGACACCGTCACCACTCCCTCTCCTGTTTAAAATGTAAACATGGGAAGGTGGAATAAATTTATTTTTCCTTATTCCTCTCACTAACTACCACCAGAAAAGCCCAAACTTGCTATATAAAACTGACTCCAAGGGCTTCCCTGGTGGCGCAGTGGTTGAGAGTCCGCCTGCCGATGCAGGGGACGTGGGTTCGTGCCCCAGTCCAGGAGGATCCCACATGCCACAGAGCGGCTGGGCCCGTGAGCCGTGGCTGCTGAGCCTGCGCGTCCGCGTCTGGAGCCTGTGCTCCGCAACGAGAGAGGCCACAACAGTGAGAGGCCCGCGTACTGCAAAAAAAAAAAAAAAACTGACTCCAAAAGGTAGAAAGAAAGCAAAAATGTTAGGGAGCTCATGACCCAAGGAACAAAATGGGGATAAGTTTCCTGGGTTGTCTTTTTTTTTTTTTTTTTTTGAGAGTCAGGATGTGCATCGTGACCATTGTCACTAGCAGTTACAAGGCTACTCATGCTGTCAGTGAAGACCATGTGGGGAGCAGTAATAAGGCATCCCTACATCCCTTCCCAGCCAGGGAGGTATAAGGTGGGTTGTCTCAGCTCCCACACCTTCCTGCACTTACAAGAAGAGCCCTTGGGTGTCAAGAGAGGTACAGTGCAGAAAGCAGGATTTCCACCTGCTAATAATGAGGTGCTTTCTCCCCTTTGCCTGCTGGAATGGCAGCAGACAAAGCCAGCTAAAACAGAAGGTCTGAATAAGATTCAGAATCTCACAGCACAGTACCCAAAATGTCCAGGCTTCAATCAAAAATCACTCATCATAGCAAGAAGCAAGAAGACCACAAACTGATGAAAAAAGACAATCAACAGATGCCAACAACACTGAGATGACAGAGCTGTTCGAACTGTCTGATGAAGATGTTAAAGCAGCCGTCATCAAACGTTTCAACCAGCAATTATGAACATACTTGAAACCAATGAAAAAATAGTGTCTCAGCAAAGAAATAGAAAGACTCGCTAAAGAAATAGAAAATTTTAAGAAAAGCCAAATGGAAATTTTAGAACCCTGGATGTCCTTTAAACTGTGTTATAGCCATAATGTGGAATATTACTTAGCAATAAAAAAGGAATATACTATTGATACATACAGCAACCTGAATGAATCTCCATAGGACTATGCTGAGTGGAAAAAGTCAATCCTCAAAGGTTACATACTATATAATTCCATTCATATAACATTCTTGAAATGAAAAAAAATGTAAATGAAGGACAGATTAGTGGTTGCCAAAGGTTAAGGAAGGGGTGAAGGTAGAAGGGAAGTGGGTGTGGCTATAAAACGACAACTTGAGGGATTCTGGCGGTGATAGGATCTATACAAGTGTCTCCCCTTACCCGAGGGGAATACATTCCAAGACCCCCCAGGAGATGCCTGAAACCATGGACAGTAACTATGTTTTTTTCATATACATACAGTTTAATTTATAAATTAAGCACAGTAAGAGACTAACAACAATAACTAATAATAAAATAGAACAATTATAACAATATACTATAATAAAAGTTATTTGAATGTGGTCTCTCTCTCTCTCTCAAAATACCTTATTATACAAATATAATGTCTTTCCCGTCTTAAGTAAGTGCTTACCATGTACTGTGGTCATAATTTTGCAGTTTGAGACAGGACAGCAAAACTAAAACAAATTTCTTTTTCTCCTCACAATTTCACAGATAGAAGATTTGCTCTTACCATAGATCTTAGCAAACTCAGTATATGATTGTTTTTCTGTCCTTATCAAGTTGAGAACTTTCATCTTTTCTCTTAAAGGAAGCACTTTACGGCTATTCTTTGGCACAACCGAATTGCCAGCATCACTACACTTGGGCTTTGGGGCCACTGTTAAGTAAAATAAGGTGACTTGAACACAAGCACCTGTGATATCACACAGTTGATCTGATAACCAAAATGGCTGCTAAGTGACTAAGGGGTAGATATGCTGGACAAAGGGGTGATTCAAATCCCGAGCGGGACAGACCAGGGTGGTGTGAGATTTCACCATATGACTCAGAATGGCACACAATTTAAAACTGATGAATTGATTATTTCTGGAATTTCCCATCTAATATTTTTGGACTGAGGTTGACCACAGGTAACTGAAACCTCAGAGAGCAAAACCATGGATAAGAGGGGCAGTATTGTATCTTGAAGCTAGACTACTTTCTTACACCATGCACAGAAATTAACTCCACATGAATTAAAGCCTTGAATGTATGACCTGAAACCATAAAACTCCTAGAAGAAAACACAGGCAGCAAGCTCTCTGACATCTGCCTTTGGACGTGACTCCGAAAGCAAGGCAGCAAATGCAAAAATAAACAAGCGGGACTACGTCAAACTAAACAGCTTCTGCACAACAAAGGAAACCATCAACAAAATGAGAAGACAACCTACTGAATGAGAGAAAATATTTGTAAATCATGTATCTGATGAGTCAATATCCAAAATATAGAGAGAACTCATACAACTCACTAGCAAAAAAAAACAATTAAAAAATGAGCAGAGGATCTGAATAGACAGTTTTTCAAAGAAGACATACAAATGTCCAACAGGTACATGAAAAGATGCTCCATGTCACTAAGCACTAGAGAAATGCAAATCAAAGCCACAATGAAATATCACCTCACACCTGTTAGAATGGCTGTATTATTATCAAAAAGACAAGGAATAATAAGTGTTGCCAAGGATGTGGAGGAAAGGGAACCCTTGTGCACTGTTGGTGGGAATGTAAGTTGGTCCAGTCACTATGGAGAACAGGATGGAGTTTCCTCGAAAAATTAAAAATAGAACTACCATACAATCCAGCAATTCCACTTCTGGGTATTTATCCGAAGAAAAGGAACACAGTAACTCAAAAAGATATATGCATTCCCATGCTCACTGCAGCTCTGTTTACCATAGCCAAGATACGGAAACAGCTTAAGTGTCCATCAATGGATGAATGGGTAAAGATGTGGTGTATACCTACAATAGAATATTATTCAGCCATTTAAAAAAAATGGAATCCTGCCATTTGCCACATCATGGATGGACCTTGAGGGCATTAAGCTAAGTGAAATCAGTGAGATAAGAGAGACAAATACTATATGATCTCACTTACTTGTGGAGTCAAAAAACAAAAACGAACAAATGAACAAAACAATCGTACATACAGAGAACAGATTGGTGGTTGCCAGAGATGGAGGATGGTTGGTGGGTGAAATGGGCAAACAGAGTCAAAGGTACAAACTTCCAATTGTAAAATCTATAAGTCATGGGGATATAATAATGTGCAGCATGGTGACTATAGTTAATAATACTGTGTTGCATATTTGAAAGCTGCTAAGAGAGTAGATCTGAAAAGTCCTCGTCACAAGAAAAAACAACTGTAACGATGTATGTGTTGTTAACTAGAACATATTGTGGTGATCATTTCACAATATATACAAATATCGAATCATGTTGTACACCTGAAATTTACATAGTGTTAAATGTCAATGATACCTCAAAAAAGAAAAGTTCTATATCTTGGCTGTATCAGCGCCAATATCCTAGTTCCTAGTTGTGGTACTGAACTATAGTTTTACGAGATGCTACCACTGGGAGATATCTCTGTATTATTATAACTGTAGGTAAATCTATAATTATCTCAACATTAAAATTCTAATTTAAAAAATGTTAAATAGTGCAGCTTCTAAGGTAAACAATTTCATAAATTATGACCAAATATCTAGTGATTTTGAATCCATTTGCCACCCTCCAATCTAACACTCATTAAAGTACGATATTTACTGTTATAAAATTGTATTAACTGAAATGGAGTACAAAATTCATTCTCAATTCAAGGAAACACAGCTCTGGTGCGTAGACAAAGGACAGAGAGGAAGGCCTAAAAAAACCCAGCTGCACTTCTTTCCTAGGTATTCATTGCAACGTAATACTTACAATTCCTTAACCATAAAAAGAGCTTGATCTTTAAATGCATTAATCCAAAAGCATTCTATGCCTAACATGTGCCTAAGTTTATATTTGTTTCATTTAATATTTCAAACCCTTTGAGAACAGGGGACCTTGACTGGACAATCACTAAGTGTCCCCCCACCTCCACCCTCAGCTCTAACATTTGTGACCCCAGGTCCCACTCCCACTGTCATTTCAGAACAAACTGTTATGAATAGAATAGTACCTTCTGACCAGAGCAAAATAACACCATTATTCTGTTTTTTTTTTTTTTTTTGGCAGTACGCGGGCCTCTCACTGTTGTGGCCTCTCCCGTTGCGGAGCACAGTCTCCGGATGCGCAGGCTCAGCGGCTCCGGACGCGCAGGCTCAGCGGCCATGGCTCACGGGCCCAGCCGCTCCGCGGCATGTGGGATCTTCCCGGACCGGGGCACGAACCCGTGTCTCCTGCATCGGCAGGCGGACTCTCAACCACTGCGCCACCAGGGAAGCCCAACACCATTATTCTGTCATTAACAGATAATGCCTGTTCCTTTCTATCAATACTACTGATGTAGTTAGTACCGCAAAAAACCTACCAGAGACACAGGTAGATTACTGGGCAATGAGAAGGTAAGAATTATTTGCAAATTACCATTTCTCTTTTTACTCATCTCCTGCTGCCTGGAACCAATCTGCGTGTCGTATTTGGGCGGGGGGGGAACCAGTGATGGGCCACAGAAATTGTTTTCCCATGCTCTAGCAACTTTACATAAAACCTAGAGATGGAGAAAAATGTTTTCTAAAAGAGCATGTGCTTTCTTGAAAATCCATTTGGAAATTTTACCAAAACAGCTGCCTCAAAGTCAGCTGCAATTAAGAAGAGTGAGAACTCACTTCATGTTGTTCAAACCCTGCCGTAAGCATCATGGCTTTGGAATTGGGAACCCATCTTAACCATCCCCAAATCCAAATTTCTCTGTGGGGAGAGAAGGGGTGAAATTGGTGTTACATCTTATGAAGAGAGATCATTTATAAACTATCTTCAAAGATTTCTTACAAGATATAACAGCCCTTATTCAACATGGCTTTTGGATGAATTAAGTGTAAATAAATATTTAAATAGCTATTAAGTTTCCTTTCAAGTTCATACACATGGGTTTAATACTAATAATTAAAGAAGGAAAGCTGGTAAACCACACATAGAATTTAGCCAAACCCAAAATGCTTGAAAAATAAGTCAGACTTTCTGAAAACACTACTGGCTTTGCTCGTCCCTCGTGACAAGAAAATGAGAAACTGAAACTAACTCCATTTAAGTATATACTCTCTGCTCCCAACATATGCTAGAGTTCATTGTCACCAAGCAGCCCCGTCGGCTGGCTCTGCAGTACCACTAACAAAGCATGTGTCTCTACATGCCTCCCATTCCGTCAGGGCTCCACGCTCTTCGCCCCTCCACCTCCAACCAGGTGACACATTCAGGCAGAAGTCTTACTTGCTTTTAATTATAATTTTCTTATCTCTAGTTCTTGAATGGTACATCAGCCCACATTTTGAGGTCAAAATGATTACCATCAAGCCTCCAGAACCCTAGGTTTGTACCCATCCTGCCAGGGAGTCCCTCTGGTGACATTACAAGACTGATTATAATTACATGGTAAGACTGATGCTCCATAACTGCTATTAAACAGAGCAGAGCAGACAAGGAGGGATGCTGCAGACATGCCACGTTTTGCTAGGTGAAAATGTAGAGGGCAGGACGGATGTCGTCGACCCTTATCAACTCTTAACCAGACTTGCTTCTGACAGAATTAACACAACTGCAAATACGTGATATCTGTATACAGCTCCACAATTCATAAAATATTTTTCTCCACGCGATGTCTTCTAATCTTCAGAATAACCCTCTGAGTGAAGTCTTGCCACCCCAAGACAGAGAGACCATGACTCGGAGAGTCAGTGGCTAGGAAGGCACTGTCAGGACCTGAGTCCAGGGATTCTCTGTCCAAGTTCAATGTTCTGTCCACGATACTACTGCTGAAACAGGGCAGGGGCATTCAGAAGATGCCAAAGCTGGTAGGTTACCCTCAAACAAACCCAACACTTTAAACACAGAATTTATACAAACTTAAAAGACCTCATGCTCTCCTGGGACTCTGGTTCTCAGATTCAAATGGCTAAGTCCATATCTCAGCATTACCATGGATTTGTTGGTCTTTTAACTCTTAGACTATGTGGACCACAATGTTTTTATGTGAACAACTTAGAATCTCCTCAATGTTTAACTTTATTTTCCACCATAAAAGATCCTAAACACCCCATAGATATCAAAGCCATCTCTGACAAAATGTCTGCCAGAATGTTTGAAGGAATTATGGTGCCCAATTAGTGAGAGTTTATTGCATTTTTTACAGACAGAATAAAAAGAAATAACTATCTGAAGTTTTGAAGAATTTATACAGTATTTTCTTTCATTAGTCAAAAGATACTACCTAGTCTTTGAATTCAGCTGGCCAAATAAATTGACATGCCACTATCCATCTGTAGTTTATGTTTCATGACGAGTTGAATACAAGACTATAGTTCATTAAGGAAAAGTATTTTGTTTCATATTAACCAATAAAATAGTTCCCTAGGACACGGGTTCGAGCCCCGGTCTGGGAAGATCTCACATGCCGCGGAGCAACTAGCCCCGTGAGCCACAGTTACTGAGCCTGTGCATCTGGAGCCTGTGCTTCGCAACAAGAGAGGCCGCGATAGTGAGAGGCCCGCGCACCGCGATGAGGAGTGGCCCCCACTTGCCGCAACTAGAGAAAGCCCACGCACAGAAACAAAAACCCAACACAGCAAAAATAAATAAATAAATAGTTTTTTTAAAAAAATAAATAAAATAAAATAGTTCCCTAGAAGTCATTTGAATGAGGAATACTTGAACATAATCTTTATCAAAAAGCCAAACCAGCTGATTTTATGGATATCAAAACCAGGCTTATATGTAAAGTTTATAAAAATATTAATTGCCCCTCACTCCTACATACTTTGGAAATATTTTATTGAAACTAGAAAGCCAAGTAGTGAAAAACAAGCAGACCTACAGTTACTATAAATTCTGACCCAAACAAAAGCAGTCAGATCAGCAAACCTCATGAGAAAACAAGCTCCGGTGACATTTTCAGCCCATTAATCTATTTCTTTGACAAAGTAATAGACCCAGTAGATTGAAGAGAAGTCAGCAACATAATATATCTTGATTGAAGAAAGGTTTTTTGATTTCATCTCATACAGCAGAGACTAACTAATTAGAAAAATATTTAGAACACGAAACTACCTGGTAGGTGCCCAGCTAATTGGAGGATTACGGCCAAGAAGTGTCTATGAACAGATGATGTCAGCAGAATAAAGATGTTTTACATTTGAATCTGCAGCATGAGAATTGCATATGGCAGCTCTCTCTAGGTTGGAGAACACCACCCCATTCAGTAGAGAAACCAGCCCCTTGCACTGGGGCACCCAGGGTGGTAACACATAGCCTTTCTGCCCTTGAGAGATTACCTGGGAAACAGTCAGAAGAGGAGGAGGAAGTGGGAGTGAGCAGGAGAGATGGAGTGAGGACAGAGAGAAAATGCATGCGAGGAAAGAGTTACTTAGAAGGAAGAAAATGAATACAGATGAAAGGCTCTTTAGGTCATAGTGAAGGATAAGTTAAATACAAGTCAATGTTATATCTAGAAGGGACTCTTAAAAGGTCACCTGCCTCAGTCGTTAAATGCCAGTTTTTACCAGTCTTTGGTGAAATGGAAAAAAAATAAAATAAAGATACCATATTAAGTTTTTCATGGAGTTTTTTTAATTGAATATAACGGCTGACCTTTATTGTTAAACTTCTCTCTCTCTCTCTCTCTCTCTCTCTCTCTCTCTCTCTCTCTCTCTCACACACACACACAGACACATATATGGTGGTCATAATAGGGGATATCTTGATCCTTTTTTAATGCCCTTACTTGGAAAAAAGAAATGTTGATAATTCTATGTCAGTCTTCAAAATCATTTTAGATATTTTATTGGTCAGTGAAATCCAAGAGTCTGGAAGTCACTAACCTAGTCAATCCTTTTGTCCTTTTCACTAAGTAAATAAGTCTCAGTATCCAGGTCCATTCACTTTGAAAGCTCCCTGGCAACTCAGATAAAATGCAGTCAGTTTCCAAATGTTCCGGCCGGCTGGTCCAAGGTTTACCCGGTGCCAAGCCGCCCACTCACTCGCCTGGTGCTTTTAACTGAATTGACAGGGAAGGTGGTGTCGGGCAGGCACATTCTGGGTATGTCAGGAGCCCAGGCTCTCACACATAAGTCAGAAGGAAGGACATTAATTCATATCCCTGTATCAGAAACCAACACACTAAAACAAGGTGAGGCTGGGGGCTTCCCTGGTGGCACAGAGGTTGAAAGCCCACCTGCCGATGCAGGGGACATGGGTTTGTGCCCCGGTCCGGGAAGATCCCACATGCCGCGGAGCGGCTGGGCCCGTGAGCCATGGCTGCTGAGCCTGCGCATCCGGAGCCTGTGCTCCGCAACAGGAGAGGCCACAGCAGTGAGAGGCCCGCATACCGGAAAAAAAAAAAAAAAACAAGGAGAGGCCGGGCTCAAAGAGGAAACAGCAGGAAATGATTATTTAGGATTAAGATGCTTGTTTCTAGACATGTGCAGTAAAATACTGCCTGGATCAATTTTATTTGCCTTCTTTGATGAAGACCAATTAACTTAAACCAACTGTTAGAAGAACTGCCAGTTATGGACATTAATGCCACATAACCCAAAATACTTACCCTGGAGGCTTCTTGATTAAAACATTTTAAAACCCTTTTGATAATTAAGAATTCCTACAATAATTAAATTCATGAGGAATTACACTTTGGTGGGTCCTAAACTAATTATTATAGAAACTTCAAACAGAAAATTCCTGCCCAGTTCTCCCCTCCAACCTCCCCAAGGAAGCTGCCTCCACTTCCAGACCTTTGGGTCAAACCAAACAGTGAAGAGAAGTGCTAACCAGGGGCAGTGCCTTCCGAGGAGTTCAGAACACTTAGCACCAAATGACTGTATTTCTCCAGTGCTATAGGAGCGGAGAGGTGCCCTAACAGGAGAAAGGAGAGAAAAACCCTTTAATCCAAGCTGTCTTAGGTCACATTCAGGCAGAATCACCCTGCTAGACCCCTTAACATGTACATGTGTGTAGACACAGACACACATGCACTTAATTACATTCCTTTTGCCTTCTCATTTCCCTTATAAAAGCCTCTGCCCCCCCAAAACACACTGAACTACATGTATACATATATAGCTGCCAATCACCCACATGGACGGTGCAGTTAGCAGGTGTGCACAATACGTTGCTACACTGGGTCATCCAGTAACAAGGTATCACTAAGAAGCAAAGAGCACATACCCAATATCTTGTAATAACCTATAATAGAATGCAATCGGCAAAATATCCGAATCCCTATGCTGTACACCTGAAACTAACACAATATTGTAAATCAACTATACTTCAATTTTAAAAAAAAGAAGTAGGGACTTCCCTGGTGACGCAGTGGTTAAGAATCCGCCTGCCAATGCAGGGGACAAGGGTTCAAGCCCGGGTCCTGGAAGATCCCACATGCCACGGAGCAACTAAGCCCGCGCGCCACGACTACTGAGCCCACGTGCCACAACTACTGAAGCCCGAGCGCCTAGAGCCCGTGCTCCACAGCAAGAGAAGCCACCACAATGAGAAGCCCACGCATCGCAACAAAGAGTAGCCCCTGCTCGCGCAACCAGAGAAAGCCCGCGCGCAGCAACGAAGACCCAACGCAGCCAAAAATAAATAAATAAGTTCATAAAAAAAGAGATTAAAAATTTTAAAAAAGAAGTAAAGATCTCTGCCTGGGAAAGGGGGACTCTCCCACTCAGCTCTGCCACTCAGTAGCTGTGTCATCTCAATCCAGTCATCAACCCCTCTATGCTTCTGTTTCCTTGTGTATAAAAAGACAGAAGCAGAATACTGGCGCTGGTCATTTCCTTGCAGCCTTAACATTCAAGATTCTGTACACCAACAAATGACTTAATAACCACCACCAACTAAACAGAACACAAGTATCCCAGCCAGAGGGTTAGCAGAATCTGTGGCTGACCGTAGCCAAACTTAGACTTTAATGTGGGGTTCTTTTTACAGTTAGTTTTGGAATATACTCAAAAACTGAAAGGAAGTTGGATTCCAATCCCTAAGTCAGTCCAGCAATCATTTTCCAAGGGCAAAAGACAAACTTGCCAGCCTCAGGGAGAGCAAAGAGAGGTATGGCTGCAGTGTACCAGCAACAGACTGCACCAGAGTCCTGTGGATGGGGAGCCCTGGCTCCAGGCTTGGAGAAGTCTCTGGACTCATCAATTACCCCGCTCAGTCTCTGCAAACAGATCAGAGCAGGCAGCCAGCTTCCTCTGGGCACCAGAGGCTCTCATGTTAACCACCATTCAGAAGAAAGGCACACAAGTCTTGAGCTACCCACCCTCACCCATATGCGACGACTAAAATCAAGTTGCCCCCCGCAGCTGCCCACAGACCAAGTCAAAACATCAGCATTTATTAGAATGCTGATGGGTGTTCCGAAACAGAAACCATAATGAGAAAGAATATGAAAAAGAATGTACATATATGTATAACCAAACCACTTGCTGTACAGCAGAGACACAACACTGTAAATCAACTATACGTGAATAAAATAAATTTCTTAAAAAAAGAGCTGCTCGCTGAATGGAAAAAAGCGGTTCTTTGAATAACATGGCACAGCTCGAGCGCCTGCCTTGGCTGAAGGGGAATTAAAATAATGAAAATCAATGGTAATAATGTGCTCGAGAAGCAGTTCTGAAATGCAGATTACCACTCAGTAGTCAGCTTACTAATGACATTAGATAATATGAAATACAAACAGGAGGAAAAACAATCTAAGCCAATTACACTGATTATGCTTCTGACACCAAAAGGTATGGCAAATGAAGCTAAATTTCCATATATTAATATTGAAGAGTGTGCAATGGAAAGTAACACACATAATGAAGACCCACTAGATTTGAGTACACATAGTTAAAATCTCTAATCAAGCAAAAAATAATTTTCTAAATGATAATTAGCAGTAATCATGTTCTTTAAGTGCAGGATATTAGGAAGCACAAGCTGCACTATTTTAAAAAAAGCAAAAACCCCATTTCCTAGCTACAGTACATCAAATATAATAAACAGAGCAACTTCAGAGTATCTCTCTCCAGATCTTATCAATAAATGTGCCTGCAAAGAAACAGTTACAAGTGACTGGTGTGATCAAAAAGTAGACTGATATTTACCAAAGAAGACAGCGTCGGCTAGGTTGTATGTTCTACGTCAGAGGAAGAAAGGAGGAAAGAAGGAAAAGAGGGAGGGGAAACATAACAGGAATGGGCAGAAAAACCTAGAAATCTACACCTCCTAAATGATTTTGTTGAAACCTACAACTCTGTCCAGGCCTTTAGCTGACTCTTTTTTTTGCAGTACACGGGCCTCTCACCGTTGTGGCCTCTCCCGTTGCGGAGCACAGGCTCCGGATGCGCAGGCTCAGCGGCCATGGCTCACGGGCCCAGCCGCTCCACGGCATGTGGGATCTTCCCGGACCGGGGCACGAACCCGTGTCCCCTGCATTGGCAGGCGGACTCTCAACCACTGCGCCACCAGGGAAGCCCCTGACTCTTTTTTATTCCTCCGTTTGCAAATAACCACTGACGTGGAGCAAAGCAGAATTCCTGCCAAAGGAGCAGTGAAGAATGCAACTGTCATTTATTTTACTACCTAGGTTTGTTGTAGTTGTTGAGTAAATAGGGGGGAGATGGCTAATCAAAGCAACAGCATACATTCACCATGCCCTCCTACACACACACACACACACACACACACACACACACACACACACACACA